>NW_006408954.1:1223368-1247586 GCF_000296735.1 Chrysochloris asiatica
CCCCCCCTTGGCTCTTGAATGATTGTATATTCCTGAGTGTTTTGGTGCACATAAAAAAACAAAACAAAAAAACCCAGAGGGAATAGAAGCAATACTGTTGAATGATAAAGCATACAGGGGATTATAATCATTGCAATGAAATGAACCGAGGTTCTCCCACGTAAACTATCACTCAATTCACAATAAAAACATGGAGAAAAAAAAAAAAAAAGTAAGTCATTCTTCTTGCAGGAAGGTTGTGGAAATTTTCACTTTTTTAAAGTGTAAAGATATTTTTCTACTATGGATTCTTTAAAAATAAAGTTTGCTAAAGTTTAGTGGGTAGAGTCAAAGGGAAACAAAGTATTTCATTAATCACAGTAAACTAAAGATAGACCTCCAGGGCCAACGCGGCTCAGAGATCAGGAGTGGGTCTCTGAATTACTGCTCTGCTCTCTGTCCAGTTTCACATTGGGTCTATTTACCAAGAAGTCAGTTATCCTGCATGTCATATCCTACAGGGCCACACCAGAACTTCTTCTTTGTGGATGATGGTGGTGATAGTGTACTGTGGAGTCGATTCCGACTCACAGCAACTCTGCACAGGGTTTCCGAGGCTGTAAATCTTTACGGGACCAGAAAGCCTCATCTTTCTCCCACGGAACGGCTGGTAGTTTCAAACTGCTGACCTTGAAGTTAGCAGCCTGACTCATAGCCGCTATACTATCAGAGCTCCTTACTATGCTTCCAGAACTTCTTTGTGGGTAGAGGCGGGTATTAAGATGAACACTAATTGCATGCTGGCCTGAAAATATTTGATTTCCATTGCCACAAATTGGGTTCTGGGATCAGCAGAGATACAACAGCAAATCAAAGATTCTTGCATGAACGCTTGAAAAGCAAACGTCTCAAATGAGGCCCCTTCCCTTTCTGGCCAACTCACTCAAGGTAGAATCCTAACGGATGTAAAATAGAAACCTCACCCTTTTAACAAATTTCAGAGCGGTGAGACTCTTATTATGGTGGTGGTTGTGTGCCATCGAGTTGGTTCTGACTCATAGTGACCCTGTATAGGGTTTCCAAGGCTGTAAATCTTTACGGGAGCAGAAAGCCTCATCTTTCTCCTGCGGAACAACTGGTTCATTTAGAGCTGACCTAACCCACTGTTACCAGGGCCCCTTGGGCGCCTACTTTACTCAGCTCCAATACATACAATGTTGGGTCCAGATAATTTTACTGATACATGTTTTGATAACAATAACCATAGGAAGCAACCCATTTATATAGAATTTACTATGCACCAGGCACTAATCTTTCTAAGTGCTTTACAAATATTAATTTCTTCCACCAGCTTTTTGTGTTATTCCCAATTTACATATGAGGAAAGTGAGGCACAGACCAGTTAAGTAACTTGCATAAGATGCACAGCTTATGTGGAAGATGGTGGAGTTGGGGTTTCACTCCTGGCAGTAGGACTGAGTCCATTCTCTATACATTATTTGCCCAGAAACCTCCATGTCCTCTATTTTTAATGTGTCACTACAGAACATTAAAATTAGGAGGGGGTGCGGAGTGCTCATTGCCTTGGCCTGGTATTGAATACCTGTGCCTGCTGAGACTGTCATTCACCCATGACCTTCTTGTGTACTCAGCATGGATGTTTGTCATCTCTTGCTCACGCACAGATCTTAACGGCTTGGTCTTTACTGTGAGGCCTGAAACATACTGTGCTTTGGAAACATTTGGAAATCTGCTTTCCCTTTTGATCAGTCTTTGGTGATCACACGGACCTCTTCCCCTTCCCTTTCTTAATACTTAGTGTCTTCTTTCTTTTTAGAAGACAGACATAGACGTGAGAGTCGGACTAGACATGCTGAAAAGAATCATCATGCCCTTAAAAAGCAAATTCATCTGCTGTTGAGTTGACTTCGACTCATGGTGATTCTGTTTGCTAGAGTAGTATGGTGCACCATTATGTTTTCATTGACTGATTATTTGGAAGTAGATTGGCGGGTCTTTCATCTGAGGTGTCTCTGGGTAGGCTTGAACTTCCAACCTTTCAGTTAGCAGCTGATCACATTAAGCTTTTGCACCATCCCCATTCTAGTACATTTATCTTTAATTTTCCCCAGCAATCCTTAATCCTGTTCACATGTGTGCACTTCATGCTGAATAAAACCATCATTGTGACTTCTTACACATGTATTTGGCGCTAAATAGAAACGCAGAAAGGAACAGAATGCCACGGTGAGCTCTTCCATACAACTTTATACACTACGGTCAGAGGTCCTTTTCTCCTTCCAGAACAGAACTTTCCCATCATGATGTCAGATTTTTCCATTATAAAGAGTACAAAAGTTGGGCCTTTTCCTCCTACTTTTTTTTTTTTTTTTTAAACAAACAACAACAAAAATGCTGAGTGCTGCTTCTCATTTCAGTGGATCTGCAAATAATTAGGTATCTGAGAATTTTCTCAGATTTTGTTTCACATATGTAGAGAAGTTACAATTCCAGTGGTGGTTTTCAGGAGTGGGGTAAAGGTTAAGGCTGAAAACTGGAAAGATTTCTCATTCCTTTGGTACCTGAGTAAATACGGGGTCTCTCTTATGCAGATGTTAAATTCTCTGTTTTAAAGGCTGTACATTTCCTGACCTCACAAGACCAATAAAAGGGCATGGTGGGCATTTTAGGGGTTAGTTATATTCTTCCCCTCTCACAGTGGATTCCATAAACCAGGAGATGCCCTGAATGGAGTGGGGAGAACCACATGAATGACAATGAAACTGCCTAAGGATAGATAAGGACTCCCTGGGAAGTGCAAATGGTTAATGTGCTTGACTGCTAACCAAAAGGTTGGAGGTTCAAGCCCACCCAGTGGTGATTCAAAAGAAAGGTCTGACAATTTACTTATGAGAGGTCAGTCATTCAAAACCTTCTGGAGCACAATTCTACTCTGACACATGGAGTTAACTCCAGGTCAGCTGTTTCTGGCAAGGGCAGGGAACTGCTTAGCATCATTTACAGTTTACACATTGCTACTTTCTTGTTGTGTTTTGTTTCAATTACACTTCAACTATTGTTGATGTCAGGTACCATTGAGTAGGTTCCGATTCATAATTACCTTATGCACAACAGAATGAATCACTGTCTGGTCCTGCCCTATCCTCACAATTGTTACACTTGAGCCCATTGCTGCTGCTTTGTGTCTATCCGTCTCATTGGGGGTCTTCCTCTTTTCCTCTGACCCTTTACTTTACCAAGCATGACGTCCTTCTCCAGAGACTGGTCCCTCTTAATAATATGTCCAAAGTATGTGAGACAAATTCTATATATCCTGGCTTCTAAGGAGCATTCTGGCTGTACTTCTTCCAACACAGATTTGTTTGTTCTTCTATCAGTCCATGGTACTTTCAATATACGTATCCAACACCATAATAAAGATGCATTCATTTACTGTCTGCCTTTTTTTATTGTCCACATTCATATTCAGTGTTCACATTCATATGAAGCAATTGACAGTACTGTGGCTTGGGTCAGGGGTACCTTAGTTCTCAACCTGGCATCTTCGCTCTTGAATACTTTAACATGGTCTTGTGCAGTAGATTTGCCTAATACAGTATATTGTTTGATTTCTTGACTGCTGTTAACTTGGTTATTAATTGTGGATCCAAGCAGAATGAAGTCTGACAACTTCCGTCTTTTTTCCATTTATCAGGATGTTATTTATTGGTCAAGTTGTGAGGATTTTTGTGTTCTTTACATGGAGGTACAATTCTTACTAAAGACTGTGGTCCTTGATCTTCATCAAGTATTTCAGCAAGCAAGGTTCTATCATCTTCATATCGCAGATGGTTAATGAGTCTTTCTCCAATCCTGATGTCATATTCTTCATATAATCCAGTTTCTCAAATTATTTGCTCAGCATACAGATTGAGTAAATACGGTGAAAGAATGCAACCTTACTGTAGCTTTCTGTTTTAACAACTGTGTCTTCAACTATTGTTGTTGTTAAGTGCCGTCGAGTCGGTTCCGACCCATAGCGACCCTGTACAGGATTTCCGAGGGTGTAAATCTTTACGGGAGTAGAAAGCCTCATCTTTCTCCCGCGGAGCGGCTGGTAGTTTCGAACCGCTCACCTTAAGGTTCGCAGCCCGATTCGTAACCACTACGCTACCAGAGCTCCTTATCAACTATATCAAGTAGATATTCTGGCTGTAGCAATGCTTTTAAAGTGGGAACTGAGGTGCAGAGCGGTTGATGGTAAGGTCACATTTATAGTGCACGACAGTGTTGGAGTCTGTGTCCCAGAGAATGAGGTAATGACACTGAATCTTCTCATTGTCACTTTGTTTTGGTTGCCCCTCTCCTCATCCTGGGGTTCTTTCCTCCTGGACTAGAGGAGGAAAAGACTCTTTGACTTGAAAAATGAGCCAGAATGTTCTTTTGAAGACTCAGTAACTTTAAATTGAAAAATGAGTCCGATTTTCATTTGAAAATCAGCCCAGTGAAATTGGTAAGGTTTTGTTACTGCTTTTGTTTTGTTTCTCTGTGTGTGTGTGTGTGTGTGTTTGGAAATGTGAGTTTCAAAGTAACAGCAAACTCTTACCCCCAGGATGCATGGAGAGATTCTGGCCACAGGCCCTCAAAATCTCTGTGATCTCTGGCACCTTCAGTCTCCCCTTTAACCGCAGCCCCCAATCAGCCTTCTTCTTCACTGTGGGTGTACTGAGGGCATCTCAGATCTCCCATGACATGTCCCGTGTGCTCGTTGAGGACCAGAGCCATTGCTCTACTAATATTCAGTTTTTCATAGAAGCTTTTTGGTTTCACAACAATGTCAGTAAACTTCAAGGGCACCACCCTTTTGCCTGTGGGCCTGCATTCTCCCCAAAGAGAACTGAAGCTTTAGCTGCAGGGATGAGCTTAATAATGGCTTTTGTTCGGAGGCCTTCTAAAAGGACATATTTAGCCCAGTGTGTTATACTGCTTGTATTTTTACTTGAAGTTTCAAAGCCTATAAGCAGGTCCCTTTCCTTTCATCACTATAATAACAGCAATCCTCACACGGACACCTTTTTGCCTGAAGCCTTTTCAAGTGCATTCCTGACTCATGGAATTGCAAAGACATCTGCTGCCATGCTCCGGAATATTCCAATAAGGACTGGGGAAGCCAAAGCCTATTAAACTATTTATAATGTATACCTTTCCTGGAGAGAGAGAAAGAGAGAATGGATTAGAGAATGCTGATTGGTCGATTGAATTATTGATTGAATGAATGAATGAATGAAGCAAAGCAACTTGTGATACAGAGACAAAGACCTTAAGCTAGATGCATTAAAAATCAAAAGGTAAAACCTGCTAACAGGAAGGAGCAAATTTATGACTCTAGTTGCTATAATTGTGTTGAACATTAAATTTAGCTTTGATTTTCCAGATATATGATACTTTATACAATTCTCATTATATAACAAAGTAATACATACCCTTCATGGCACAAAGCCATTTTCCTAGTTTTAAATTTTCAAAGAAACAGTGCTTGCTCATGCCATCATAAGAGGACCGTTGACCAACATCATAGAGAGGGTCAACAAGAAAATAATGTTCCTCACCTGGCCTTTTATTTTGTGTCGACTCTTTAAACAGAAAGGCACAGCATGAAATAATAATTGCATGAGGAGAACACAGTGTTAAAGAATGATTGCATGAAAGTGTGTCTGAAAGGACTGGGAGGTGGGGGCTGAGTTTAAGAGATCCAGATTTGGAACTTGCTGATGATCTATCTTTCTGACTTGACGGAAGGATGCTAAATAGGGATGATGGGAGAGTTGGTCCTTACCTTCTCTAAATAGCCTTATCTCATTCTTACTCCCAAGAGTTGTCAGAGAGCACCCAACTCAAGGATGTTACTTCTGAAAGGAGCCTATGTTAAGTTACAGGTGCAATATCACATGTGTGGGTGGCAGGTTGACAACTAATTGTGGAAGGTGAAAAAGCAGTCCTGCCTTCTGATCTGGGGAGGGACCGACACTCCCATCATCGAGGCAACAGGTTTTAGAGACTCCTCTAAGCAAAGCCCAACCTCTTAAAGGAAAAAAACAAACAAACAAGCAAAAACAAGGTGTGTGTCGGAGGGAGAATTGTATTTTTTACATATTATGAAGGATTTGGAAGGTTGAAAATATTTAAGAGATTATAGAAAATGTCTCACATTCCAAATTTACATGGTATGAAATTGTATGAATCTTAAAGTTACTGTAATGGGGTCAGAACCACAGATGTGAGAGTCTGTGTCTTTAAGAGATGAGCCTCACTATCCATGTGTCCAAAATGTGATGACTTTGATTCTTTTCTGCTACTTTGAATGTATAGTTCCTGGATTTGGAAGTGTTTGCAAATCCGTATTCTGCCAAATTTTGCTTGGCATAAAAATGAAAATTGTGTTCCCTCTTGTGTTTTCCCCATGAATTTGTGTCCTCATGACAAAGGGTCAGCTATAAAGACAGTTCTTTTAACTTGGAATGCAGTCATGTGTCATACAAAAAAGAAGAAATGGGCATGAATGCATTCAGGTCACCATAAACAGAATCCTTCTGGACTTTAAATTGCTCAGTGATTGCCCTTTAAAAATATCATGCTTATTAAGAAATTATGTGATTTGTAAATGCAACATATTCTCATTTTGGAGAAAAGAAGAAGAAAATATGTCATCCTTAATACCACCATCAAAAGAATATCTGTGGTAATATTTGGGTGTATTGCTCTATTTTTTTTATGTTATTTGAAAAACATTCTTAAAAACACCTTCATTGAGACTGTATAGTATTCCATAGCAAGACAGCATTGTAATTTGTTAACCAGCCTTCTAGGTTGTGTCTAGATTTATTTATCCTGTGATAAATGTGGTGTCCTGGTATGGCGCTGGGACTTAATGCCCTGGCCTGTAAGGTCGGTTTGAAGTACAAGGTCAGCAGTTCAAGTTCACCAGCCTCTCCTCAGCAACTCTATATAGGGTCACTATGAGTCAGAACCGACCTCACAGCACTCAACAACAACAACAACAACAATTATAAATGTAATATGTTCCATCTTAGCCCCATAGTCCATTGCAGGGTGAATCACTTTTGTTAATTTTTCCAAACCAAACTAATTGGATGTGGCTTCAGCAATTATTGAAAATTCATTCTCATCATATTTTGGGAGACACTGCCCCCTTACTTGGGGTAATAAATCCTGAGGCACATCCCTAGTCTAATTCTACTGTGTAAGGACCTTTGATTTACCATGGATGTCACTCCTGGGATGCACTCTAAGTGACCTCCCATGCAGGCTGTTTATAGATGGGGCATGGGAATCTTTGCCAAGCCTTCTAAGCTTAGGCACCCAGTTTTGGCCACTCTAAGCATGCCACACATTCATTCTCCCAGTTGGGGTCACTTCTTGAAAATGGAACTCAGCTCTCCACACCTGAAGAACATCATCACCATCACCACCCACAAAATAACCATGCTCCTCCTGGCCCTGGAAAGTCACCTGCTCCCCAACTTCTGTTCTGTAACAGAAGGCCTTCCTCCTCGCCCTTCCAGGGGAGACTTTCTCCTTTGTCCAAATGCCTCTATCTTCTAAGCCCAACCTAGGGGTATTGGGGAAGTGGTCTTCAGAGTGACTTCTTTACCACAAAGACACTATAACCCTTATGGGAAAACCTTAAAGCACAAAGGCTTGACAGTGACTCATAGTAACCCTATATAGGGTTTTCCATGGAGCAACTGGTGGGTTTGAACCTCCAACCTTGCTGTTGGCAGTACAGTGCTTATCCTACAGCACCAAACCAGGGCTCTCTCTCTATATATGTGTGTGTGTATAAAGTTTCTGACAATCATAAACATGAGACAAATTAATAATACGTCAAAAGATTAATCTGGCACACAAAGGACGCTATGGGAGATCCATGTAGCCTGATGCTTCTTTGAATAATGAAAGAGCATCCTTTTATGCACAGACGTGTCCTTGGCATTTGGTGTCTGGAGGAGGGGATCTTATGTGGTGAGAGTGGGTTGGCAGAGGGGTCACACTTTGCTCAGGGTGATACGGCCTCCTGGTACGGATGCCTGTGGCTGGCTCTCCAAGTGCAGTCCATGGGCAGAGAGCACTCAGCATGAACACTTTTCTCATTTTGCTGATCTGATAATGAAATGAAACACACAGTGAGGGAAACTGTGGAAACAAAAGACACGGTTGTACTTCGTTCAACTGCTGAGTCGTCTGATTTGACTCCAGACCAAACATCTTTCTGTTTTCACAGGTGACAATCATGAATCATGTCTGGGCACTCTTCTGGTGGAAGAGAGAGGAAGGGGTTGAAATAGTACCCTTGAAGAAACAGGGTATAAACTGAGTTTATCAAGGATAATTTGTCCAAATCCTGCAGAAAATGCTTCCCATTTGCCCAAGTTAGGGAAGGTAAATACTCATTTTCAGAGCTAAAATTAAGTTAGAGGAGACTTATGGAGATCTCAGATACATACAATGTAGAAGTTGGCATTAAAATGGAAGTTTGTATGAATATGTCCATTTTGTTGTAAGACCCTGGTTCCCAGAAGTTTTCGGTTACTTAAAAATCTGGTACATATCCATAATCTGCTCACATGTAGCACCCAGACACACAATATATTTATGGTGTTTATTTCCTCCTCTTGAGTAATTTCAGGACCCTATAGTCAGTAAAACAGTAGCAGATGCATTCTTCTTCTCTAGGGATATTTCTCTGAGTCCTTAGTGTCAGGCGTCCCCCAAATGTTACATAATTGTAATAGAAGTCACTACAGTCTTCACACATCCACCTGCTATTTGATCTTCTAAGACCCTGGAGGTCCTCATTCACCTCCCCAGAGTGACTAGCTTCACAAGAAGACACTGGGGGATAATGGCTTAGGATGGGTTTATTTAGCCATCAGCCACAGATGTTGTGGGAGGTCACTAACAAAAAGGCCACCTGGTCCCCAGGCTCAGCCAAGAATGCAGATGGCAGGAAAAGGACCTCAGCTGATGATGCCACCTGTGATGGGTTGTTAACACAGCTCAGTCAACAAACCCAGCATAGGTTTTAGCCTTTGGAAACTGGGAGGAAGACCAAAGATGGAGAAAGTGAGTACATTGTAGATTTTAGAAAAGACTCAGCAAATTTGTGACTTTGAGTTAGTTGATCCCAACACACAACAACCCCATGTGTGTGAGAACTGAACTGTGCGCCACAGGGTTTTCAGTGGTTAGTTTTTTGGAATTAGATCACCAAGATCACCAGTTCTTCTGAGGTGCATTTGGATTGAAACAAACCACCACCTTTTGGTTAACATTCCAGTGTGTTAACCGTTTGAAGCTCCTAGGGACTTCCAGAGCAGCGATGATTAATTCTCCTTGGAGCTAGAGGATTGTGGAGCAGGGATTTGCAGGGAAAAAATGAAGTCCATAGATGGCCAATGTTTGTCAACTTCTAATATTTTCTCCACGGATCCTTAAGAGTAATACTATCACCTAGAATGCTCTCTTAAATGGAAGTCAGAATTGTGATGAGATTTGAGTTGAAAACTTTACTGGCTCAAGAAATGGGTTAAAGTCTCAGAATGTCATCACATCCATTGAGTGTTAGGAATGAGACATTCTGAATACATTTGAATGTTTGTTGTTGTGAAGTGCTGTTGAGTTGGTTCTGACCCATAGCGACCCTGTATAGGGTTTTCGAGGAGCAGCTGGTGAGCTTGAACCGCCGACCTTGCAGTTCAAAGGGCTTTGCAGGCTGGTGCATTAAACCACAGCACCACACCAGGACAGAGAGCTTCATATTAGTTCCAAATTCTTTGGGGCAAATTGGGCATTAATTAGGATGAAGTAAAGTATCATTGAGGCTGAGGCCAAGTTGCTTTTTCTTTTCAAACAGAACATAATCTGACATAAAGTGTACACCCCAGTTTACCAGGTACTTTCCGACTCCTGACAATATATTACTGAAAGCTGGGCTTTCAGTTCCCTTTTCTGGACCCTGACATTTCAAATTAGAGAGCTTTTAAAGGGTTTGAATAGAGGAATAAAGCTATATCACTGGTACTTCTAGCTCTCACTTGCTTTTTGCTGTGGCTTCAGTGTTTAAATACAACAGCATTGTAAAGAAACAGTAAGAATCAATCTGATCCGCTGGTAAATCTGCTTGATGCTCATGGTGAACAGCTCAGCAGCTACTTGATGATGATGACATGCAAGCATGGCAGTCTTAAAAGTGGGTGGTGTGATCTTTTGTTCTTTGTATATAAGTTTGTGTAGTTTGTATCTTGGAGTTATAAAATTTCAGTCCTGAAAGGGATGTCCGATGTCAACATGTTGAGCCTCTCTGCCTTTGTAGATTAAAACTCCTGGGACTCAGTGAAGTCATACATTGACTAGGTTTTGGTAGAAGCTGAAGGAGCGTTAGAATCCCTAGACTGCTAGTTAAATGACCTTGATACTGAGTGTCGGCTTTGGAGTCCTATGTTGTTGTTGTTATTAAGTGCTGTTGAGTCTATTCCAATCCAGCTACCCTGTATAGGGTTTCCAAGGAGTGGCTGATGGGTTTGAACCACTAACCTCATGGTTAGCAGTCAAGTGCGTATCCTATAATACCACACCATATTGTTGTTGTTAGGTGCCATCCAGCCAGTAGCAACTTATGGCAACCCTGTACATAACAGAATGAAACACTGCCCGCTTTTGCACCAAACACACAATCGTTGCTACATTTGAGCCCATTGCTGCTGCCAATGTATCAATCCATCGTGTTGGGGGTCTTCCTCTTTTTCTCAGACCCTTCACTTTAAAGCAGGATATCCTTCTCCGATCCCTCCTGATAATATGTCCAAAGTAGGAGAGATGAAGTCTATACATCCTGTCTTCCAAGGAGCACTCTGGCTATATTTCTTCCAACACAGATCTGTTTGTTCTTTTGGCAGTCCATGGTACTTTCAATATTCTCCAAAACCATAACTCAAATACATCTAGTCTTCCATATGCACTGTCTAAATTTCACATGCATGTGAGGTTATTGAAAATACCAGGTACAGCTTAGTCCTCAAACTGACATCTTTGGACTTGAACACTTTTAAAGAGGTCTTGTGCAGCAGATTTGCCCAATGCAATACGATTTATTGATTGCTGCTTCCTTGAGTGTTGATGGTTGATCCCAGCAAAATGAAGTATTTGACAACTTCAGTCTCTTTTCTCCATTTATATAAATGTTGCTTATTGGTCCAGTGGTGAGGATTTTTGTTTTCTTTACATTGAGATGCAACCCCTATGGAAAGCTGTGGTCTTTGATCTTCATCAGTAAAATTTTAAGTCCTCTTCACTTCCAGAAAGCAAGGTTGTATCTTTCTGCGTATTGCAGGTTGCTAATGAGTCTTCCTCCAATCCTGATGCCACGTTCTTCATCAGCTAGATTTAGCTTCTCAGATTATTATTTGTTCAGCACACAGATTGAATAAGTATGGTGACACAAACCTTTCCTCTTGTTGTGTTTGATCCATTTAGTGTCCCCTTGTTGTGTTCAAACAATTGCCTATTGGTTTCTTGACAGGTTGCCTGATAAGCACAGTTAAGTGTTCTGAAATTCCCATTCTTCGAAATGTTACCCATAGTTTGTTAAGATGCAGTCTAATGCTCCCCTCCTGAGTACCAGCAGTTACCACCCACAGCACCTTCTGCACTCCAGTGACATGTCTCTAACCTCCTCTTGTCCAGCTGATTTGTGTACATTACCCTGGATGCCAACAATAAGGCTGTATTGCTTCTGAGCGTCAGAGCCATGTGGATGACGTCGTTGTTCATGCACAGTACCCGGCACTATTCAGAGTTCAGAGTTCCCATTCTAAATGCTTTTGGATTCATTTCTTCATGTGTCAAATCACAGGATATCTGACACTCATGTCATCAATTTCCCTTGCCTTTTCTCTGAATTAAATGATGTCTCAGCAGAGCTAGCATCTGAGGGAAGGATAACGGGTGTGAGGAGATTGCTAATATGCAGTGATAGTTTTCAGTGAGCAAGTAAATGACATAAAAAAACTAGAGAAGGGATTGGAATTTGGAACTGAATAGCCATGCACAGAGAGATTTAAAAATAATAATAATAAAGTATCCCCTACATCTTTATTTTTATACACACCTACCACTGTAGTCACCCAGAGCAAGAAATAGAAATTTGACTTTCATTTTCTTCAAGGATTGTTGCCTTTTGCAATAGAAAATGACAACTTATCAAATGCATCCTGTCTGATGGAGGCTGCAGAGATGACCAGGCAGCAGAGGTTGTGAATAAAGTAATATGATTTCTTGGCTCTTTTGCTAACCCAATGTACCTTTCTAAACATATATATATATATACAAAGACAGGGATGAGGACATTTTAGCTTGATATGCTGCTGAGCACAGTCACTATGTAATGACTTCACTGAAGACCACATGAATTGATCTAAATTTTGGTCAGCTGGGCAGTGATCTGAGGATGATTTTTCCAATCAAACAATACTCTCCTGAAGCATCAAAGCCAAGTCCCCATAAGCATATTTCAGGAAAAATAAACTTGGGATAGAACCACTCTGGGGGCATGGACAGAAAAAGATTAACCAACAGGGACAATTGAACTGTTAATTGGTGTCTTTGGTGCAGCGCCCTCCCAGACACACGTTTCTGGCTGCAATATTGGTGTGTGTGTAACCTGAGCCAAAGACTTCCAAGGGAACACGCAGGGAGGCCACCTCCCCAAAGCTGCAAAGCCTCATCTCACACTGGTATTGAGTGTAGGGAGATGTGTACTGACCTAAGTCCTAGATCGGGAAAGGTCCTAGAGGTGGATCAAGGGGAACACGACAGCACTGTTTTATATATATAAAACAGTGCTGTAGTAGAGTCTGGTGTCCTGGTGTGGTGCTGTGGGTCAATGCGCCAGACAGCAAAACCGTTTGAACTGCAAGGTCGGTGGTTCAAGCTCACCAGCTGCTCCTTGGAGACCCTATACAGGATCACTATGGTTTGGAACAGACTCAATGGCACTTAACAACAACAACATAGGGTAGTCTAAGGAGCTATAATAGCGTAGTGATTACGAATTGGGTTGCTAACCTCAAGGTCGGCAGTTGGAAACTACCAGCTGTTCCACGGGAGAAAGATGAGGCTTTCTGTTCCCATAAAGATTTGCAGCCTCAGAAACCCTGTGCAGGGTCGCTATGAGTCAGAACCAACTCCACGGCACAGAACAACAATAGTGGAGTCCTGGTGTGGCACTGTGGGTTAATGCGCTGAACTGCATAGTCATTTGATTCTGAATGATCTCAACGGTACTTAACAGCAACAACCGTAGTCGCACTGCAGGGTAATGTGCTGGACTGTAAGGTCGATTTGAACCTCGGCAGTTCAAGCTCAGTGGTCACTTCTCAGAAACCCTATACAGGGTCACTATGAGTCAAAACCAACTCAATGGCACTTAATAGAGTTCCTGTGGAACAGTAGGTTAAATACTGAACCCCAAGGTTCAAACTCACTAGCTGCTCCGTGGAAACCCTATGCAGGATCACTATGAATTGGAACCAACTCAACAGCGCTTAACAACAACATAGTCCTCCTGCAAGAGAGGTCTCCTTGTACTTTTAACCAGAAAAGGGGAGTAAGTGATTCCCCCCACCTCCTGAAGATTTCCCCATGGTACTCAGGCACACTTTGGGCATTCCTCAAA
The DNA here is from genome assembly GCF_000296735.1 of Chrysochloris asiatica. Lineage (NCBI taxonomy): Eukaryota > Metazoa > Chordata > Mammalia > Afrosoricida > Chrysochloridae > Chrysochloris > Chrysochloris asiatica. The sequence continues at coordinate 1,237,101 of NW_006408954.1, forward strand.
GACCTCTGTAACTAAAGCCTTTCAGTGGACTGGCTAAAAATCAGCAAAGTACCCTATTCAAAAACAGATCCCTGGTGGCACAAAGATTTAACAAATGGTTGATGGTTCAAATCCACTAGGTGGATTTGAAGGAGCACGATCTCTCTGAAGGAGAACGATCAGGCAGTCAGCTACCATAAAGAGTACAGTCCTATGAGGCACTTCTACTTTGTCATATTGGGTCACTGTGTGACAGAGTAGCACCACAACACCTAACAACAACAACTCTGCCCACACACATCATTCAGAATGTCACCAAGGCCCCCGCAGAGCATGAACTAAGCACAGAGACCTTTGCATAGCCAGCCCTGTGTGGTTGCACAGGATACACACATTAGGAGGTTTTCCCTGCCCTGAGGGTTAAAAATCTAGGTGTTGCAGTTCAAAATCCACTGACATCCTTAGGAAGGCTCACAGGAACTAAAGAAATGCACATGAAGAAACTGGGGACTGTCTCTGTCCTGATCACTAGTTAACAGTACCATTGGTATCTTAGTGAAAGACAACTCAGCCTCCTCATCAAATCTGATCGGTTTGCCTCTCAGAAGGTGCCTGGAATCATGTATTGCTAGTCAGGCATTAAGGGGTGGGAGAGAGGAACGCTGACGTTAGCTTCCTCCAGTTGCTAGTGCTGAGCTCCTTCTCTGACCTTCCACAGGTGAACTCTCCAAGGGAACTACAATAACCCAAGTGATTGTATTAAAAACACATCCAATCCTGGCCCTACCCCCTGTCTAAAACACTTCAACGGCATTCTGTTACCTTAGCAGCAAACTGAGAATTCTTATCATAACTCCAAGGAGCCTTGGTGGTCCGAGAGTTAAATGCTTGAGTCGCTAATCAAAAGGTCTGCCTTTCAAACCCACCAGCTGCTCTGATGGAGGAAAAAAGCTGGCATAAAGATTGCTGTTGTTGTTGTTTCATGCCATCAAGTTGGTTCCGAATCAGAGCAACCCTGTATAGGGTTTCCAAGGAGTCGATGATGAGCTTGAACAGCCAACCTTATGGTTCAAACCGACCTTGAAGTCAAGTGCTTATCCTATGGTGCCACACCAGAATTCATAAAGATTACAGTCTAGGACACCCTATGGGACAATTCTGCTGTGTTCTATGGGATCAATAGGAGTCCGAAACTGCAACCATGACTTCAAGATGGGTGTCATCTGGTCTCTGCCTGACTCCAGCCCCATCCCTCCCTCTAGGCTCTAGCCCCACCATACCTCCAGGACATGCAACTTCTTTCTGCCTCAGGGCCCTTGCACATGCTGCTTAACCTGAAATGCCCTTCTCTCTTTCCCCTTTACATTCCCCCAATGTTCTCACCTTGAAGTACAGTTTACATGCTTCTTTAGTTGCACCTCCATCTACTTTCCTCCCAGTCTGGTTGGCACATTCTCATTGCACCTCGTACTTTTATTTATCTTTGATGCCTGTCCCCTCAACTAGATTGTAAGAATCATGAGGGTAAGGGGTCACATGAATATTTTTGAGCATCATTCTGTTCCAACTATTTAGGCATATTGCCTAGAACATAGTTTCATAAGTAAGAATCTACATAAATTCAATCTTCAAAAGGTGAGAATTAATCAAATCCTCACTTTTGCACTTTTCAGTCATCTCTGACAGCAGCCACCCAGGTGGCATTTTCTCTCTCTGACCCTAGCCGGCTGGAGTTTGTTAGATATCACAAGTTAAAAGACACAGTTCTTTAGACTGTCAAATAGATCACAGGACACCCTGACTTTTGCCTTGTGGCCACAAGTTTGGACTTTTCCCATCGCTTCTTCAGGCTGCCAGCCACAAACTCAGAGTCTCCCCTGGGCTCTCTTACATTCACCTACTGGCTCCCACTTCTCTTTCCAATTCAACAGTTCACTGGAATAACTTACAGAACTCATAAAAAGCAGTGCATTTATCATTACAATTTATCATAACAGAAGGATAGAAATCAGGATCAACATAAAGAAGAGATACATAGAGCAAGGTCCCAAAGGTTTTCAATGTTATGCTTCCATGTCTCAAAAAGGGTGTATTGCTCTCCCACAGGAGTCCTGGTGTGGTGCAATAGGACTAGCACTGGTCTGCTAAACGGAAGGTCTGCAGTTCAAACCCACTAGCCGCTCCTCGGAAACCCTATACAGTGTCACTGTGAGTTGGAATGGACTTGAGGACACTTAACAACAACAACTCACTCACATGTATCGATGTTTTCACCAACCAGGAAGCTTCTGGAGCTAATGTGTCTAGAATCTTTATTGGTCTCATAACCTAGTCATAATTGGGGGCTCATTGCACATGTATGAATTATTCTCCCCTCCCTCCCTGAGGTCAGCTGATATTGGACCATGAGGTGGTCCTTATTTGGCTAGACCCCAACTCATTAGCACAAATCCTCCAGTATAGTCAATACATTTAGGTGGTGGTGGTAATGTGCCATGGAGTCGGTTCCAACTCATAGGATTTATGAGGCCATAAATTTTTACGGGAGCAGAAAGTTGCATCTTTCTCCCGCAGAGCGACTGGTAGTTTCAAACTGCTGACCTTGAGGTTGGCAGCCTGACTTATAACCACTATACTACCAGAGTTCCTTAATAGGTCTAGATAACCACACAAATAAACACAATATTACCTGCTGTCCAGTCACTTTTGACTCCTGGCCACCCTACATGTTACAGATTACAAGTTTTCTGTAGGATTTTCTGGTCTGTAATCTTTACAGACGTAGGTCACCAGGCATTTCTTCCGCAGGGCTGCTGTTGTTGTTGTTAAGTGCCGTCAAGTCAGTTGCGACTCATATTGACCTGTATTGAGTTTCTGAGGAGCAGCTGGTGGGTTTGAACTGCCAAACTTGTGAATTGTAGTCCAGCGCCGATACTACAGTGTCACACCAGGAGTCCGAGGTATTTTCAAACTGTCAACTTTTAGATTAGTTGTTGTTGTTAGATGTCATTGAGTTGGTTCTGGCTCATAGCGACTCTGTATGGAGGTTTCTGAGGATTGGAGGGTGGGTTTGAACCACTGACTTTGTGGGTGGTGATCCAGTGCTTATCCTTCAGCATCATGCAAGCTGTTTGCACCACCCGAGAGACTTATATAACAAAAGGCACCTAAGTTGCAGTAACCAAGAACAGAGGCCAAATGCTCAATAGCTGTTTGCGGAAAGGATGAATAGATGCAGCACACAGTTGGTAGTTTAATCTCCATTATACTTGATCTGTTGTTTCTTGGTCTTACCTTAATGTCACTAATTAGTTTAGAAACTCTCCGATGTCCGTTGCATGTTGCCTGTTTCACAGAACCCCACAGGACTCAGCCCATAGTACATATTCAGTGAGTGTTATTAACTAATAGGTTAGGAGCATTTTATAAATTTAGCTTCCTGCCATCATAGGATAGATGACTCCAAGAGAAATTCAACTATGTAGTATGTGTCTTATAGATACTTTCTGCTAACGGGCAAAGTAAGTCGTAACTGAAAGTAGACATAATAATCTTATGAGGTTTTGGAAACTGCCATGATACAAGATACAGAAGGACTGGTATGTTTAATTTACTCCAGTGTGAGTGCCTCAGCTATATTGAGTATCTATAAATGTGCACAGTCCCATCTGCTGTGGTTAACAACGGTTAGAATATGTCTGGCAATAGGAAATGATTTGCCATCACTCTTTCCTATAATGTAGGTTTATCTTCCACTCTTTGTTCGAAATGGCATTTGTGTGGTAAATACAGTGTCAGAAATCTTAGTGCAACCGTGAAGGACAATGTATATTTTTCAGGAACGTTCCTAACTGATGCTTTGACCCATTGAGCCATTTTGTTTTCTATATCCATCCCTTCTGATGGACTTTTTCCTTGTCATATTGTTCTCCCAGATTGGCAGATTTTGATGATATTGAACATAATTTCATTTATAATAAGTCTGTTTCCTGTTTTCTTTAAAATGTCTTTTGCAGACAAGAAGCCCCAAGCTGTCTCACAGTCCTCAGCCTCCTAGTTTGGGTGATCCAGTTGAGCATTTATCAGAGACGTCCGGAGATTCTTTGGAAGTCATGTCTGAGGGAGAGTCTCCAAGTCCTTTTGCCAGAGGCAGCCGGACGAGAGCAAGCCTTCCAGTAGTGAGGTCGACCAACCAGACGAAAGAAAGATCTCTGGGTAAGCTTCTGAGGGCAGTTTCTCATGCTCCATTCATGACTACATGTGTATATTTTTTGCACTTCTGAGTTTATACTTCTGCTTCCAGATATTAATGTGATCTTGATTTGTAAAAACACCAGTACTAGGAAATTTCATTGTATTACTAGTAAGCATTCGAAACTACCAGCTGTTTTGTGGGAGAAAGATGAGGCTTCGTATTCCCGTAAAGATTTGCAGCTGCGGAAACCATATACAAGGGTCACTATGAGTTGGAACTGACTCCACAACACAACATTATCACCGCCAAAATAGTTAGTGTTGAGGATTTGACTGTTGAGGCATCAGACAAATCAAAGCTGCCTTTAGGGGCTGGGGATGTTCAGAACTGGAGTAATGGTATGGCACTGTAGGATAAGCACTGGGCTTCTAACCACGAAGTTGGCAGTTCAAACCCACCAGCTGCTCCTTGAAAACCCTGTACAGGGTTGTTATGAGTTGGAACCGACTTGATGACACTTAACAACAGCAGCAAGTTCAGAATTGGGTAGGAATGACAAGTTGAGCTGAGGCTGGTAAACCATTGGCCATTGAATCTAACTCAACTCATGGTGACTCTGTATGTGTCAGACTAGAACTCTGTGTTCCAGCACAAAATCAGTGACTGATTTTTCTGAAGTAGATCACCAGGTCTTTCTTTTGAGGCACCTCTGGATGAATTCAAACCTCTGAACTTTCAGTTAGCAGCCTGAGCTACTTACCATTTGCACCACCAAACCGGGGCTTTCACAGTGGGTGAGAGAGACTTGTGCTTTTTTATCTTCACTGTTGCTTGAAGTAGAAGCACAAGAGTTGGCCAAGAGTGGAATTTCTCTTTTGTGCTTTGTAGGAAATGAGTGAGGTTCAGGTCCCTGCAAAGATAGCCTCTGCTTTGCAAAATAAAATTAAGATAAGCATAAATGCCTTGCTCTTCTCTTCCCTCCTGAGACCTGGGGATCGTTGAGCCTATTGGATAATGGATCCTTTGTCTTGAAGGCAGGAATTTCCCCCTATCTGCCAAGAGCAGTTGGCAGAACAAGTTGACACTCGCTGAGCTCCGGAACCAAGCCTTAGGGCAAAGAGGTTGCAGTTGGAGGTGGCAGATCCAGTACTCAGTTCTAGAAGCACACCTTGCTCTGAACCATGTTGTTGTGATTGTTAAGTGCTCTCGAGTCAGTCCTGACTCATAGCGACCCTGTATAGAGTTTCCAAGGGGCAGCTGGGAAGTTTGAACCACCGACCTTGTGATTCAAACCGACCTTGCGGCTCAGTGCCTTAGCCCACAGTGCCACACTGCAGGTTAAAAAGATGTATATGAGGTGTTTATTCTTCCAGGTCCATGAGGGGCTTTTTGATCTGTGAGTTTTCACAAGTTCTGGATAGAAACAAAGGAACCCTCTGAAAGAAGAGAAATCAGAAGTTTGCCAAAGCCAGTGGGGTGGGTGCTACCCTTGACTGCCTCTTGGTGGCTGATTTGGGAATGTTTTGCCGGCCGCACCTGGCCTTCGTCATGTAATTCAGTTGAGTTGAGCTGGAAAAGAACTGGGAAAGTGTGAGTCATGGAGAATCTAAACACCATCTCTCTCGCAGGGGTCGTGTTCAGCCATGCTTTCAAGAAACCCGCTCAGGTCAGGCTTTACTTAACCTGCAGAGACTCTGGCTCTGGTTAGAACTCACAACCCACACAGGGGGAGTCCAAAGGACACTGCGGTGGCTGTAAAGGGCCGCTGTGACCCCTCAGAAGCTGCAGATTAGAGAGTATGAGCTGTGACCCCCGAGACCCCAATGCTAGTGCCATTTGGAAGTCCCGCTGTCTCAGGGTTTGTACGTTGTTGTTTTATCTTTATCTAAATCATTTTAATAAGCTCCCCCACCAAGCCCTGCAGATTCTGTATTTTATCCAACACTTTGATTCCGTATTTTGTTCATCTTGAAATTTTTAAAGCTGATTTTCATTTTTATAAATATCACATGGAAATATTAGTTATCTGGATGATTGATGTTTCTGGTCTCCACTTAAATTTTGCACTCAACCTAAGTGCTTCATGATTTGTGATGCTCCAGAAACTTCAGATACTATACCTGAGGCGCCCACCCAAAGCCTCCCGATGAGACTGAGTGGGGAGAGCCGGGCTGTGAGCCTACACTTCTACACTGTTGTTGTTGTTAAGTGCCGTCGAGTCGGTTCCGACCCATAGCGACCCTGTACAAGGTTTCCGAGGGTGTACATCTTTACGGGAGTAGAAAGCCTCATCTTTCTCCCGCGGAGCTGCTGGTAGTTTCGAACTGCTGACATTCAGGTTCGCAGCCCGATTCGTAACCACTACGCTACCAGAGCTCCTTATCAACCATATCAAGTAGATATTCTGGCTGTAGCAATGCTTTTAAAGTGGGAACACTTCTACATACAAGCTCAGAAAATACGGGGCAGGTCAGGGGAACCCTGCGGGCATCCCACACTGGCCAAAATCCTTAGGCCACGTCTACCTTCCTGGAATGGAGTAACCTTCCACTCAACAGTCTGTGCCTGGAGATAAACCTGCCCACTTTATCCTTTTTCCACCTGAATAACCTATCACTTGGACATATTTCAGGGATTGGAGGAATGTGGAGGAGGCGGAGCACCATGCCTTTTAGCTGAGGCTTTTGGAAAGCATGTATGAGTGAGAAGCGAGAACAGTAAGCTATTGTTTAGGTGAGATAAATGTAGACATACATCAGTGGTGTCAGTATAAATGTGTCCTTCCCATCCCATCCTGGGGTAGAAGAAATGCGTTTCTCATTTGGGAGAGGCATTTGAGGATTTGAGGCAGGATAGATGGCAGTTAGCAAAGCGTAGTTCTTTCTGTTACTTGTGGCTAACTGGCCATTCTTGGAGATTTGCAAAACTCTGTAGACTCTGATTTATCACATTACCAGATTCCTGGGACCTACCATCTCTAAACCTCTACATCTACACACTAGTACGTTAATCTGCATTCCCTTTCTGCTTCACCCGTCCCAAGTCCACAGAAATCCTCCTCGGTGAAATGTATGCCATTTCCCCTTCCCTCCATTATCAGTGCAGAGAACGTTGGGAGAGAGACAGACTTAAAAGAAAGTCAAAAACCTCTTTCCAGCAGAGTTTGGTTTTAAGAAATAATTTCCACAAAAAATCGTGCCGCTGATATTAGGTCTGGAGTCTTAATGATGGAGTGGTTTCCTTTTAATCATGGTTGCTGTCTTGCAAATTCCTGTCTGGAATGTGACCATAGGCAGGGACTGGTGTCTGGCTGCTCCTGAGTTGGCCTTCGGGGAAAGGCTAGCCACAAGATGTTCCCACCCTTCTCTGTGCCCTCAGGAATTTGAAAATAAAACTCATGTGAAAACAATAACAGCAGCAGCAGCTTCCTCCTTGGTGCGCCAGATTCCTTTGTAGATCTCTTTGTGAATGGTTAGCATTCTGTAACAAACTGCCTTTTAGATACACAGAGTCAGATGGAACAAGCAAATGTGGCATGGGAGGGTTTGAGACAAACTGGGGAAGAATTTCCCTAACTTTATGATTTGGTGAGTCTTTGTGTGGTCATCCTTCTGTTCCAAGATGGTACCAGTGATGGGGATTACTCCCTGAAGGAGGCTTTAGGAGAAAAAGCCATGCTTGCTAGAGTTAGTCACAAACAAGCAAACTTCAGGCACATGAATAAAAGTACTCTCTCACTTAACAGCTCTCTCATTATCTGACATTTCACATTTATGACCATAATGAAAAGAAAAATCTATTTTGTTCGCTAATGATACATACCTGGCAGTAACGAATGACAAGGTGTAAGGCGAGAGTAACGTTGCTGGTGATGGGTAAGGTTATGTGTCAACTTGGCTGTGACATAATTCTCAGTGATGTGACCATTATATAATGATGTAAATTGATAGATATTGTTGTTGTGAAGTGCCGTCGAGTCGGTTCCGACCCATAGCGATCCTGTATAGGGTTTACAAGGAGCAGCTGGTGAGCTTGAACCACCAACCTCGCAGTTCAAATGGCTTTGCAGTCTGACGCTTTAGCCCACAGTGCCACACCAGGACTCTAAGACAGTATAATTTAGAGTTATGCAGTGATATAATTTGACCATTGTGTACTGAGGTAGTAGTCATCCTCTAGCTTGTGAACCATTATTTCCTTATAATGCCAGTTTTCATACAAGGACCTAGTCTATGAAATCTGACTATAATATTGATAAATGATGGGGGTGGGCGTATTGCTCTATAGGGTAAATGAATCATTTACAAAATTTGTTTTCCTGTGTGCTATTAGTGATTGAAAATGTAATATAATAAAAATGAGATTTTATGAAAGAGACTTTGGTAGTAAATAGATTTGAGGCACATCCTGATTGTGGCGCTGTAGGATAAGCACTAGACTGCTAACTACAAGATCGACAGATGGAACCCACCAGTCACTCTGTGTAAACCCTATATAGGGTCACTATGCGTCTGCATTGACTTAACAACAACAACATGAAACAAAAGATCAGAGACTTCTCTGACCTCAGAATCAGCCCTCCACCTACATAGATTAAGGGGTGGATGGGCTTGCATCATCCAAGGCTACATCTGTCTGCTATGCCTTCCTTTGCTACTCAGGCTGGGAAGCAGACTCCTTCTGGGCTGTCAAATGCAGGTTCTAGAAGGTGGGAAGCCAGACCATTGTATAAGGTTTAGTCTTTCTTCAGCGTTGTTTGCTGAGGGCATGGATCCTAGCTTGACAGAGGTGAGAGTTGGGTGCAGGGCATCCTGCACTAGTTCCTCAGGTTCCACAACAGCCCTGGCAGCTTCCTGGCAGAGGCAGCATGGCTGGAGAGTTGGTAGCTTTACTCACATTTGCCCAGTGTAGCCGGAAGCTTCTTCATGGCTGAATGAGTTCTGTGGTAGCCCAATTGTATGGGGAAAATTTAGCCCAGTGATTCTGTGAGCACTTCATAAATCCTTTTGTTGAAATTATCTGACATCGGTTCAGTTCTTTGCGACTGAACTCTGTCCAATAAAAGTGGTCTGATTTGCTGCATTTATAAAAAAGGTTGTTGTTGTTGATTAGTGCTGTTGAGTTGGTTGCTACTCTTAACAACTCTGTATAGAGTTTATGAGGGGTAGCTGGTGGATTTGAACCTCTGCCCTTACAGTTCAAACCGACCTTGTATCCCAGTGCTTATCCTGCAGCGCCACACCAGGACTCTCATAAAAAAAAAAAAAAAAAAAAAAAAAAAAAGATGAAGAAGAGAGTACTGTTTCATAAACTATGACAAGTACCTGTAGGTGGAGATCGATGAATTCAAGAAGCTTGTTAATGAATTAGATATGCGGTTTTCAAACTGTGTTCCACGGGACTTGAGTTCTGTAGAGTTTCCTTTGCTATAAATATTTCAGTTTCATTTGAAAAGAAGTTGATGCTACACTGCTAGAAACCATACTAAAATTGAGGGATTTTAATTTGTACAAAAAGAGTCGTCGAGTACTTTAATATGATTGGACATTAACAAAGAATGAGACATTAAGATACGTTGTTTGAGTTACCTATAGGGAAAAGGATTTAGTTCTTTAGTCTCTTTTTATTATCCTTTGCCATGAAAAGTCTACTTAATATTTATTGGCTACGTCTTGCTATTTTGGGGAATACAAGATTAATTACACTCCTCATTGTTTAATTTCATTTTCTTGCCAAGTTAATTAGTCCTTTAAGAGTTGGCTTTCAAAAGGTTGGTGGTTAAAACCCACCCAGAGCTGCCTCAGAAGACAGGGCTGTGGATCTCCTTTTGCAAAGCTGTAGCTGTGAAAACCTTGTGCAGCAGTTCTCCTTCGCACACATGAGGACAAAACAGGAGGACACGAGGTCAGCATGAGCTGGAATTGATTCAACAGAAATGTAACAAAAAAAACAGCAACAGTTCTGTAAGAGTTCCAGAAACTTCCTTACAGCCAAACTGTAGGCTCGATTATAAAGTGAACAGTACCATCCATAAGGAACATGATCGTCACTCGTGGGACTAAATGGGTGAACTAGCCAGAGTGCTGACATGTTGAGGAGATTACATACAAAGTCAACCTATGTATATATAAATTATTGAATGGGAAATGAATTTGCTTTGTAAACTTTCACCTAAACCACAATTTAAAAAAAAAAAAAAAAAAAAGGAGTTCCCACATACTGTTGCACGATTGTGTGAAAAGCTAGAAATAAGCGGCATACAAGCTTTAAGTTGGAATCCTGGTGTGGCATTGTGGGTTAGTACGTCAGACT
>NW_006408954.1:1251016-1263311 GCF_000296735.1 Chrysochloris asiatica
GTCCACCCGATCCGCCATCTTGTTTGTTCTGCCCACCCAAGTAGAACTTTTGACTTTGTGTTCTCATCCAGGGGGATGCCTGCCAACATTCAGAAACTGAGGTCTTTCTCACCTTCTTATATTTCATGTGGAGCAGAGGAACACAGGGAGACATTCTGTGTTGTTAGAGGAGAGAGGTATGTCCCCTTAGGCAAAGAGAGCTGGGTGAAGGATTCTGGTCCACTTCTTGTGTGTATTTTTCAAAATAGCCATATGCTGTGTGATAGAACCTACCATCTCTGAGCTGGAGCGGAGGTCCTGCATTGGAGTATTATGGGTGGGAGCTTGAGGAATGGGGCGCGGGGTGTTGGGGACTAGACTTGCGGTCCAGAAAAGCTGCTATTGAGCAGACCACAGGGGAGCTTCTAGACACCACCATGCAAGTCATTTTTCTTCTGCTTCATCATCTTTTTTTTTTTTAGCCACCTTCAGCATCACCCAATTTAACACATTGTCTACTCTCTAGCCATTAAACACTTCTTTCCCTTCAGCTCCCGGTTAACCATCATAGAAATCTTCTTTTAGTGTGAAAACCATTTTCTTGACTTTTTACAATAGTGGTCTCACACAATATTTGTCCTTTTGTGATTTACTAGTACTACTCATCTTAATGTCCTTCAGGTTCATCCATGTGATAAGGTGTTTTGCAGATTCATGGTTAGTCTTCAACTTTGTGTAGTATTCCATTGCGTGTATATACCAAAGTTGTTCAACCATTCTTCCTTTGATGGGTATTTAGACTCTTTCCATCTTTCTGCTATTGTGAATAGTACTGCAATTAGCAGGAAGATGACGATGCAGATCTTTGATCTCTTGTCTAAACCACTCTTTAGGGGCTCAGGACCAGCATTCTTCTTATTTCCTTTGTCATTGGAGGGGGAAATCTGGCTTATTTTCTTCAAGACATTAAAATTAATCTAAAACTTCCTGTTTGTTTCATTCTTGTGTCTTTGACTCTTTCACGTTCGTTACATTTGGCTTAGTTTGTCAGCACTGCAAAAGTCAAATTTAAAACCCAGCTATAGATTCAACTTCCAGTAATTTTCTCTTGAATACATCCTCAAATTTGGAAAATGAAAATTGTTTGGCATCTAACTGATTTCACTGTATCCCATCAAGACAAGCTGCTATTTTTCAACATGCTGCGTTTGAGTTCTCAAAAGTTTGATAGTGTCATTAAAAATGATACTCCCACCAACTTTTCATTTTCAGAATTTCCCAAGTGTTAATTGGCTTTCAGACATCTTGGGCTAGATGTTTCCCAGTAATACATAGCTAACCAAGACAGAAATAAAACTTTCATTTGTCCCCCCACACGTTTTGCCCACTTCTCATTTGTTTCCCAGTCATTTATTAAGAATCTACTCAGTTATTGCCATTATTGTAGGTGCCCTGGTGAGTTCTGTTAAAGAAATATATGAAATCTAGTTCTTATGTTTTAGGAATTTTTAGTATTCCTAAAGACACATGGTCACCATATGAGGACCATCTAAAAATACACAAAGAGTGCAGGGTTGAAGGTGTGCATGCATCCATCAACACTGCCTTCTTAGTTGTTCCTTTGTGATTCCACCCCAGGACCTCTGCACATGCTGTTGTCTCTGCCTGCAATGTCGCCTTCCTCCATATATGCATGGCTCACTCCTCACTGCGTTCAGATCTCTCTTATATAGAACTCTTCAGCCAGCTCTACCCCTTGTCAACCTCCCAACTCTTCCAGTCTCTATCTACCTTCCCTGCTGCACTTTTCATGGCACTTAACATTTAGGACCAAAAAAATAAAAATAAAAAACAGCAAACATGTTGCTGTTGAGTCAATGACTTTATAGGACAGAGTATAGCCCATAGGGTTTCAGAGGCTGTAATCTTTTTGGAAGCAGGTTTCCACACCTTTCTCCCATCAAATAGCTGGTGGATTCCAAACACTGATTTTTCTGGTTAGCAGTTGTGTGCTACTAGGTTTTTATAACATTTTTGAACAGCGGTTCTCAAGCTTTAGCGGAAGACTTGTTAAAACACAGATTACTTTAAACCCATCTCCAGAGTTTCTGATTCAGTAAATTGTGAGGACAAGATCCGGACCCAAGAGTTTGCATCTCTTAAGAACAAGTGGTGTTGGTGTTGATAGTGCTGGTCAGCGGACCACCGACTTAGGGGTGCTCTTTTGCCTTATGAAGAGAGCCCTGGTGGTGTACCTAATGGCTAAGTGTTTGACTGCTCACTGAAAAGTTGCTGGTTTGAACCTACCCAGCAGTTCTGAGGGAGAAAAATGTGACCATCTCTTTCTGCAAAGATTGCAACCTAGGAGACGTTGGTGGGCCTTTCTCCCCATCACAGTGGTCAGTGTGAGTCAGAATCAACTCAATGGCATCCAACAGCAACAATATGCCAATGAAAGAACTAAATGCTATTCCAGTGTAGCACCAAATGAGGGCACTCTAATCAGTCCCATTAAAGAATGGCACAGAGGCAGCTTTGACTTCACAAATGGGGAGGAAGAATCCAACTCAGGATCTGCCCAAGGCCAATTCCTAGGAGGTGGAATGGAGGTCAGACATGCCTTCACCTGCCAACTTTCTGTATTAATTCGGATATTAACCATCCCTTCTACAGCACTTTCTACTTCTCTGCTGGGTTGGATAACTCATTGCAATGATCACATAGAACTCAGATAGAATTATGATTGTGGAATTGGGACGTTAACAAATTACAATTTAGGATCAGAAATGTTCAGGAGACAGTTCTTTGGTCAAGGCAGCCTCTTCTCAACTATGCCCCCAGGCAGGCCACTTTCTGTTCCTCAGTCCTTTTTCCTGGCCTCTGTCCTTGGGTAGTATTACAAAGCTGCTGAATGTGCAAAGGGCATACCACTCCACCATTGCTGTTGTTGTTAAGTGCCGTTGAGTCGGGTCCAACTCATAGCGACCCTGTACAGGGTTTCCAAGGAACTGCTGGTGAGCTTGAACCGCCAATCTTGCCATTCAAACCAACTTTGCAGTCCAGCACATTAACCCACAGTACCACACCAGGACTCCACTGTAAGCCTTAGCTTAAAGGTGCTCGACCCTAACTGCATGGGTCAACCAACTGATCCCCTAATTAAATGCTTGGAGGTGCTCTACTCCACCAGTGACCCTTCTACCCGAAGGCACTCAGCTTTCCTTGCTTGGTGGGCTGTGAACCCCACCACACAGTCATGTGCTCTGACTCTTGGCTCTGCTGCCGTTCCTTTGGGTCATATAGCTCTCTGTCTCCTATGTCAGGGAAGTTCAGTGTGCAGAAACCTTAAGGTCCAGGCTCTTCTTTTTTGATGGTAGTGAAATCCCTCTCCTGCTACTGACTTGACTCATTTTATACCCAGCAGGATGGCAAAATTGACCAACCCGTATGCTAGAGTTCTAATTTTTTGCAATCATAACCAACCCTTAACAATTACTCACAACTGAATATAATAATCCTGTCAGCATCTTCCCCCATCTGATTTTACCCAGGAAAAGAGGAAATACACACTCTCTGCATGTTGCCACCAGTTGTTTAGTGAAACTAAAGCTAGGAGATCCAAAGTAAGTAATTCAGTGCTCCAAAGTCTCCAGTAAGGGGAGAATTATGGAAACCTGAAATGACTGACCTGGATCTTGGCCTTAAACTGAGAATGTAACCTAGCATAGGCCCCACAAGATGGTTGCAGATACATCCTTTCCACAGTGAGCTTTGGACCATTCTAGCTTCATTCTACTTCCTACTCTTCACAGGTCCTGAGTTTGAACCTTTATTTGTGCTCTGAGTCCCCTTGGCCAGTCCCTCACCTCCTAGTTAGAGAAATAACATGTGTTCTCAGCATCTTGCTTTGGAGCCATTTCTTAGTTGTGGGATGACTGACCTTTACATACGATTTCATACCTTTCTACACACACATCCAGACTGACCTAATTCTGCGGTTTCCCAAAGCAGTGGCTCACCTTGTCTGATTCCAGGAAAACTCTGGCCTCAACCATGGTGTTAGCCCCCAGATGTTGATCTTGTTAATGGGTTGAACAGGCAGAGGCCAGATAGATAAGGCCAGTGCAGCTGAAGATTTTCCTATGGCAGGAATTCCCTTGGGACAAGATGGTTTATGCTCTGATCCAGTATTTGGTCTTCTATCTTTTTCCATCTGCTTATGAAAACAAGAAGAGTCAAATCATTTGTTGTTGAATTGAGTCGATTCCAACTTGTAGCGACCCAAATACAATATAACAAGATACTACCTACTCCTGTGCCATCAAATAATTTAGGGGCCTTTTTAAAGGTGAAAAATAAAAAATCTATTTAGCAAATATGCACCAAGAGCCTACAATGTACATGGTTCTTTACTGGGTAGGAAGAAAGAAACTAAATCATCTTTTAACAGACACTGTTGTTGATACTATTTTAGTTGTGTGCCATGTACACAACTCATGGTTGAATGGATGGTTATGTGCCGTGGAGCTGGTTCTGACTCATAGTGACCCTGTACAGGGTTTCCGAGGCTATAAATCTTTACGGAAGCAGAAAGCCTCATCTTTCTCCCATGGAACAGCTGGTAGTTTTGAACTGCTGGCCTTGCGGTTTGTAGCCCGATTTGTGACCCCTACACTACCAGAGCTACTTTTTGTTCTAATGGAGGTGTCATATATGTAAGAAATTCTAAGCCAAGGTGAATTTTGATGAATGTAGACATCAGGACAGTCACTAACATTTGCTACTCTATGCCAAGTGTTGCCTAACACACTGAACACTGAAGCTTGGGATTGAGCTACAGCTGTCTGTCTCAGACCCCACGTACTTAACCATTGTACTGCACTGAAAAGTACAAAGGAAAGAGAAATAATTTTTTTTTTTTAAATGAACAAGTAGCGTTAGAATTGGGTTTTGAGGGATGAAGAGAATTTTGGCAGTTTTTGAAAAGATCTCTCACGAGAGAACTAACCATATGAAGTTGTGTTGTGAAGTGCTGCTGAGCCGATTCCAACCCATAGCGACCCTGTAGAGGGTTTCCAAGGAGCAGCTGGTGACAATAAATCAATCCATCTGATTTCAAGATTTACCATTTGTTGTTTTTGCTAGTGCTGTCGAGTCATATATGACTTTAAGAGTGACTTTGTCTAGCGTTCCCAAGGAGTGGCTGGTGAGTTTGAACCCCAGACCTTTCATTTAGCAGTCCAATACTTAATCTTGTAGCACCATACCGGGGCTCCAAGAGTTACTGTAATCAAGATTATGTGGTATTGGCATAGGGATAAACACATAGATCAATGGGAGAAAATAAAAAAAAAACAAAATAGTCCCACATAAATCTGCCCAATTGATTCGCACAAGATGGCAGAAGCAGTTGGTGAGCTTTAACTACTGACCTTGTGCTTCAAACCGACTTTGTAGCCCAGTACACTGACCCACAGTACCACACCAGGACTCCCCTTTTGATGATGTTGTGTTGTTGTTAAGTGCCGTCGAGTTGGTCCCGACCCATAGCGACCCTGTACAGGGTTTCCGAGGCTGTAAATCTTTATGGGAGTAGAAAGCCTCATCTTTCTTCCGCGGAGCGGCTGGTAGTTTTGAACCGCTGACCTTAAGGTTCGCAGCCCGATTCGTAACCACTGTGCTACCAGAGCTCCCTTTCGATGATAGTACAATTAAATACCTGGATTGTGGTAGAAGTTAAATGTAGCCACGCATGTGATCAAATTGCACAGAGTTACACACAAATACATGCATAAATCTGAATAAATTGTGGGGGCTTTACCAATGTCAGTGCCTGGTTTTGTTTGTGTAATTGTGCAAGATGTTACCATTGGAGGTGGCCTGTACTGCGATTTCCTGTACTTCTGTTTGAAATTTCTGTGAATCTATAATTATGTATTACAAAATTAAAATTTTGTGTGTACATGTGTACATTCTCTTAGAAGGATTATAAATCTAGAAGGAAGAAGTAGCATGGACTCTTATAAACTGATGGTGAGGAAAATTGGTCAGCATGATTGATAATGAATAATTTAAGGGACTTGAAAGCAAGAGACTTGGTATGGCTCTGTAAGCTAAATACTGGACTGCTAACTAGAAGTTCTGCAGTTCAAACTTACCAGCTGCTCCTTGGAAATCCTAAAAGGTCACTATGAGTCACAACCAACTCCATGGTACTAATAAGAAGAAGCAAGATAAAGTAAAAACACCCACGCAGAAACCATGAAATACCAGAAAGGGTAACCAGCATGAAAGCATACTTAAGTCTTCATATTGTCTAACAGGAGAATAGGAATCCATGTGTTTGAAATATTTTTATGATCATAGGTGGAATGGCATTTAAACCAACAGTGTTATTTTAATGTGAAAATGTACTTAATGGTTATGAATCAGGCTGCGAACCTTAAGGTCAGCAGTTCGAAACTACCAGTTGTTCCGCAGGAGAAAGATGAGGCTTTCTGCTCCTGTAAAAATTTGCAGCCTCGGAAACCCTGTACAGGGTCGCTATGAGTCGGAAACAACTCCATGGCACATAACAACAACAAACTGATGGCTCTAAGGAACGCTGGTAGCATAGTGCTTACGAATTGGGCTGCTAACCTCAGGGTCAGCAGTTCGAAACTACCAGCTGTTCCATGGGAGAAAGATGAGGCTTTCTAGCCCTGTAAAGATTTACAGCCTCAGAAACCCTATACAGGGTCACTATGAGTTGGAACCAACTCCACGACACATAACAACAACTGACGTCTCTAATTCCTATATAATACAGAAAGGTGGTGTTAGCCCTTTTTTATTGATGAAGAAATGAAGCCAAATGAGGGTGAATAATATCTAAAAGTCCACACATTGGTAAGTGGTAGAGTGAGGATTTGAACCCAGGGCTCCACTCTGCCTTACTGGGAATAATATATATTGAAACATTTTTTTTTGGGGGGGGTGTCTAAAAGTAGTGCCTGAAATGTTTTGAAGGTGAAGTGTTTTTACTTTTTATGGACTATGAATCATCTCCATACTTTGGTCAAACTGCGCACCAGAAAGCTTTCTTATCTGGCTTCTTCATCATTTCAGAACAGTCACTAGGACACTGTGCTGTAAGAGCTCATCATTCAACTAACTGTGCTACCTGAAGAGCCAAGAATGCCCACTAACTTTCAAATGAGGTTGTTGGTCAGTGCCGTCAAGTCAGTTCTGACTCATGGCAGTCCTGTGTAGGGTTTCTGAGGAGTGGCTGGTGAGCTTGAACCCCACTGACCTTGCTGTCCAGCACGTTAACCCCCAGTGCCAGGATGCCCATTAACACTTAAATGTTGTGTCAGTATAATAAAGCTATGAGGAGCTTTGCCAGGGCAGTGGTGAAGTTCTCGGCTGCTAACCACAAGGTCAGAGGTTCGAGCCCTCCTCCAGCCACTCCACGAGAGAAAGATGAGGCAGTCTTCTTCCTCAAAGATGGCGAGCAGTTTTACCCGGTCCTTTGGTGTCCCCATGAGTCAGATGGTTCGATGGCAATGGGGTTAGGGCTTTATGTTGTTGTTGTTTTAATAAAGCTACGATCATAGAAATAAATGTTAAATCTTTTCCTATATGTTGTTGTTATGTGCCGTGGAGTTGGTTCCGACTCATAGCGACCCTGTACAAGGTTTCTAAGGCTGTAAATCTTTACGGGAGCAGAAAGCCTCATCTTTCTCCCGGGGAACAGCTGGTATTTTCAAACTGCTGACCTTGCGGTTCACAGCCCGATTCATAACCACTACACTACCAGAGCTCCTTATATATAGCTGAGGTAAAAAGGAGGCAGTATATTGAAGATCAAAGAAAACCACAAGTCTATGGAACTATTAGTTAATTTCTCATTTGTTAATCCTGTTGGTTGCTCCTGATGTTAAATTGATCTTGAAACCCATGTATGCTGACATACGTTCCCACACACATCTCTACAGAGTCATGGCTAATACACACACACAGATAATGGACCCCAGGAAAGAGCTGATAGGGCTTAGTTGCTCACAGTTGTTGGCAGGTTCCGAGAAAAGAAACCTGAAATTTCCATCCTGGTCTATCAGGTGTTCTTCACTTCCTTTAGAATAGAGTAAATGACTATAGTTCTTGGGTTTATAGGATTGAAAAGAAGGAGTACTTTTATCTTGCTAAAACATTGTGTGGCAAAAGCATCTATTTACTGGCTCATAAAAGATTTTATACCTCATCTGTTGTACTTAAGATGACTATAGAGAATATACTAGAAAATGATTTGAAATGTGTTGCCTCCTGAAGTTAGAATATAATCAGTGTGTTACTGAAGAATCCTGCTTTCCTTAATGTGTGTAGATTTCTGCACTGGAAAGGAGTATTGAAGTAAACCCAGATAGAACATTAAACAAAATGTAGCCTCAAGCCTTAATAGCATGTCAGATGGCCTACCCTTTTGTGTGTTGGCTTTAGAACATGTTTGTCCAGCTCTTTCACAATAGTGTCATCTAATGAAACAAGAAAAGCACCACGCACCTGTCACTCACTGAGCTCACAGCCTTCTATAAAAACATCAGAACATTCTGATCCCAGCTCTGTCATGGAATAAATCAGAGACCTTGACCAATTTCTCATCCTTGCTAGGCCTCTGTTTCGTCATCCATAAAATCCTGAGCCACATCCCAGGAGTCCTGGGAATGAAAGCAGAACGACCTCCGAAATTCTTAGTGACCATAGTAAATTATAAACCTATTGTCATAACGTTGATTCCAACTCACTACAATCCTATAAGACAGGGTAGAATCCAGTGGCATCACCTGTAGTGGTAACTCTTGGTATTAGTCTCTTACCTACCCACCATGGACCACCTCTCACACAAGACTGTACTGAATAATCATAGAATGATATGTGATGAAGATAGTTATAGCTTGAGTAAATCTAATATTTTTTAGATTATATGAATACTAACAGCAAAACGGTTTTGTAAAATCTTTCTATGTTGAGTTTCATTATTAGTTACAATGTTAGCAATTGTGACTAAGCAGGAAGCCTTTTAAAAGTTTGTTCTTTTTTCCTTTAATCAATACTTCATCCTCAAAAAGTTATTCTTATAAGTTCACAAGTACTAATTAACACAATATTATAACTAAGACACCAGAAAATTTGACTCAAAAAAATCAGTGGCTATAAAAATACCAGCAGCAACAGAAACAACAATGTATGTTTCAGATGAAACCACATGATTCAAAGTGTCATTGTAATCAGGTCTAATGACAGCTCTGACCAGAGCACCTTGTTGTTAAGTGCTGTCGAGTCCGTTCCAACTCATAGCGATCCTGTTGAATAGGGTTTCTGAGGAATGGCTGGTGGGTTTAAATTGCTGACCTTGCAGCTCAAACTACCTTATGGTCCAGTGCTTATCCTACAACGCCACCCCAGAATTCCCAGAGCACATTAGAAGATTGAAAGGTATATTGGCATAGGCATTTTAACCTTTATTTATACATGTGAATGAGGCTTATGAAAATGTTTTTGTTGTTATAACTAATTACAGGGATACATTTATAAAAAATAAATTTCTGCTTAAACACTGTGCAGATTATAGACAATCATCTTAATGTCATTCCCCCTGATGGTGTCACTTATACGGTCCATACCTCCTTAGCGATGCCATTGGCAAACCTGCCCCATAGTTCCCAAGGCTGTAATCCTTATAGAAGCAGACTGCCACATCTGTCTCTGAACAGCTCACTGAGCAGCTGGTGGGATTGAAACACCCCCAGTTCAGTTAGCTACTGTGCCACCAGTAAATTTTAGGGAACCATTTCTTCATTTTATGCCTTTGACAAAGAGAAGATAGCTATGCTTTCACCAAGTTGAAAAACCAAAAGAAAAGTAACAGAAAGGAAAACTCACCAGAATGTAGCCACAACACTCTGCATTCTTTGAAGTCCTGTCCAGTATTGTATCCTGTATTTTTCCTGAGGGTCATCTTCAGTGCAGTTCTGAATAACTTTCACTATGGATATGGGCATGGAAATGAAGAGTGGACAAGTACCTCCTACATTATACAGGTGAATCTAGACATCAGATGATTAAAAGTAGAGAATACCAGAGATGTTTGCCTGTGTTTCATTGACTTTTGAAACAAAGGTTTTTGACCATGTGGATCATGACAAGCTATGGATAACATTGCGAAGAATGGATATTCCAGAACATTTCATTGTGTTCATGAAGAAACTGTACATAGACCATTGGGCAGTTGTTAGACTACAACAAGGGGCTCTAGACTGGTTTAAAATCAGGAAATGTGCATCAGGGTTGTAGTGTTTCACCATAATTATTCAATCTGCATGCGGAGCAAGTAAACCAAGAAGCTGGATTAGCTGAAGAAGAACGTGGCATCAGAATTGGAGGAAGGCTCATTAACAACCTGCAATATACAGATGAAACAACCCTGCTTGCTGGAAGTGATCAAAGATCACTTACATACTTACAAAGATCAAAGTATGGGTAGCACCTCAATGTAAAGAAAACAAAAATTCTCACAATGGGGCCAATAAATACCATAATTTTCAATGGAGAAAAGACTGAAGTTGTCAAAGACTTCATTTTTCATGGATCGACCATCAACAAATGGAAGCAGTAGCTAAGAAATCAAAGGATGTATTACATTAGGTAAATCTGCTACACGTGACCTCTTTAAAGTGATCAGGAACAAAGGTATCAGTTTGAGGACTAAGGAGTGCCTAACCCAAGCCATGGTATTTTCAATAGCTTCATATACATGTGAAAGCTGGATAATGAATAAGGAAGACCATAGAAGAATCGATGCATTTGAGTTGTGGTGTTGAATAAAAATATTGAAGGTACCATGGACTTCCAGAACAAACATGTTGGTGTTGGAAAAAGTACATCCAGAATGCTCCTTAGAAGCCAGATGGTGATACTTCATCGCTCATACTTCGGACATGTTATCAGGAGGGGCCTGCTCTTGCAGAAGGACATCATGTTTGGTGAAGTGGACGGTCAGTGCAATCCTCCAACTAAATGGATTGGCACAGTGGCAGCAGCAATGGGCTCAAGCATAACAACAATTGTGAGGATGGCACAGGACCAAGCAGTGTTTCCTGTACCAACTTCTTCTGTCTGAAATTGATCAAACACTCAATCAGAATATATTGGTAATTACTGGTGATTGGAATGCAAAGGTTGGAAACAAAGAGGAAGGATCAATTGTAGCAAACTATGACCTTGATGATAGAAATGATGCTGGAGATCGTATGACAGAATTTTGCAAGACTAATTCATTGCAAATACCTTTTTTAAGCAACTTTTTAGGACAGCTCTACATATGGACCTCACCAGATGGAAAACACAAAAATCAAATTGACTACACCTCTGGGAAGAATCGATGGGAAAGCTCCATATCATGAGTCAAAACAAGGCTAGGGGAAAACTGGAGCAGACCATTAATTGCTTTTATCATCAAGTTCAGGATGCTGGTGAAGAAAATTAAAAATAGTCCATGAGAGCAAAATATGGTCTTGATCATATATCAACTGAATTGAGAGACCATTTCAAGAACAGATTATATGAATTGAAATACATACTGAAGGATACTATGAGCAAAATATTGAATGATGCAGAAAGCATCAAAAGAACATGGAAAGAATACACACAGAGTCACTGTACCAAAAAGAAATGGTCACTGTTTAAACCATTTCAAGAGGTAGCATATGATCAAGAGACAATGGTACTGAAGGAAGAAGTCCAAGGTGCACTGAAGGCATTGGAAAAAAACAAGGTTCTGGGAATTAATGGAATACAAATTGAAATCTTTCAACAAACTGATGCAGCATTGGAGACACTCACTTATCTAATGCCAAGAAATTTGGAAGACAACTACTTGGTCAACTGATTGGAAGAGATCCATGTTTGTGCCCATTCCAAAGAGAGGTGACCCAATGGAATGTGGACATCATTGAACAATATCGTTAATATCACATGCAAATAACATTTTGTTAAAGTTAATTTAAAAATGGCTATAGCAGAACATTGACAGGAAACTGCCAGAGGGCCAAGCCAGATTCAGAGGAGAACATGGAACAAAGGAGATATCACTGCTGATGTCGCATGAATCTTGGCTGAAAGCAGAAAATACCAGAGAGATGTTTATTTGTGCTTTATCGATTATGCAGAGGTTATTGACCATGTGGATCATGAAACACTGTGGATAACATAGTGAAGAATGGCTATTTCAGGACACTTAGCTGTGCTCATGCGGACCCTATACGTAGAGCAAGAAGCA
>NW_006408954.1:1270641-1307515 GCF_000296735.1 Chrysochloris asiatica
TTTGTTGTCATTATATTCGTCTTTTTGTGGTGTTGCTGCTTCTTTGTTCTGTTTGTCTTTCTCTGTTGAATTCATGATTTGTGTGCTCTTTCTTGTGTGTTTCCTTATAGTTTTAATGTTTTCATATTCTTCTTGGATTCTCATTCTCTTGGTATGCTGTGAAGTGTTAATTTTCTTTGAGGTTGCCTTATGGTCCCTTGAGTTCTCTGTCCATTTAGTGCAGTCTATTTTATCCTGTAATCTACCTATCCTTCTCATTGTCTGGATCTCTGTTCTTATGTGTTCACCTTCTTTTGCATTGTACTTGTTTTGGTCATAGACTGCCCTCCCAGAGTCTCTCAGTTTGTTCTTATAGTTTTGTTTTGTTAACATTTCTTCTTTCTGTTGAGTTAATTCAGGGAGGTGCTGCCACGTACGTCAATCTCTGGTTGCTGTCTGTTCAAAGGCTGTCTGTCTGCTAGTCAGAGGTTTCTTATGTGCGATTCCTCCCCTTTTCCCAGAGACTGCCCTACCTGAGCTTCCTGGTCAGGAAAGCACCGGAAGTCCTCTCTACATACACTATCTTAATTAATCTTATAAAATTAGAATCACAGGATGAAAATTTTTCCTTTCTTGTACTTTTTAACCTGTACAAAATTAGACCCCCAAATGGTTTCTACTGCTCCCAACATACCCAAGCAGCCTGCTGCTGGTTTACTTTTCTCAAATTCATGCCAAGTCTTACTGTTTTGTTTGATTAATGTGGCTCAGAGAATTAGATAGTTAAAGTACTATTGATGCATACAGTAGCATGGATGAATCCCAGGATAATTATGCTGAATGAAAGTAGCCAGACAGCAAAACTATATATACTATATGGTTCAATGTATGTGAAATTCTAGAAAAAGCAGACTAACCTCTAATGACTAAAAGCAGATCTGTGGTTGCAGTGGGTGGGATTACCAAGGGCAGGAGGAGACTTTACAATGATGCATGTGGTCATTATTCTCATTTTGGTGATCTCAAAACTTACCACATTGTACACTTTAAATATGTTTGGTTTTATGTATATTGTCATACTTCAATAAACCTGTTTTGAAAAAAATTCAGTTAGTTAACTTGCCCCAAGTTACATGACATATTTTCTGATACAAAACTCATGTTATGCCCAAGTGCAAATTCCTGTGTGCCCTTTCATTTCTCTGCCTTGCCCACTAGTTCTTTAATGAAGCTTGGATTTTAACGCTAACAACACAGATATGTAATATTTATTTATTGTTCTGTACCTAAAGGTAAATTCTGATTTCACACTTTGGAGGCTGTCATCTGCAAGGTCAAAGATTACAGTCTACACGGCAGACTCCTGAAAGATGGGACAGTCTGCTTCCGTAAAGATAACAGCCTTGGAAACTCTATGGAGCAGTTCTACTGTCTTACAGGGTCACTGTGAGTCAGAATCACCCCCATGACAATGGGTTTTTAACTGAATCTTTAGTTGAACAAATTGAGAGAATTAGACAGTTTGACTGAGGTCATCCAGAGAAACAGCTTTGGCAGGGAACTTAGAAACTGGATAACCCTGCATTTGTGCCTCAGCATAAATATCGCCTTTCTCTTCCTTCCATTCTTTATTGGCAAATTGTGACTTTTTTTTTCCTTCAAATTTTCTGAACCAAATCTGTCTCCCACAACCCTTTTGTGATTTTTCTTCAGCTTTCTCTCTTATTAATGAGGTGCTCTAAAACCTAGCACACACAAGATTCACTTTTGATTTTTTTTTTTAATCTTTCCTTACTCAACTGTACCACCTGTTAAAAGCAATACCAATAGAATTTATGCCAGTAAAAAGAACATAGTAAAATGGTCATATTGGATTAAGGCTGGAGTTTCAACTAAATTGTACAAAAGGGATACACTTAAATTGATCCTTTTGTTTCTGACAATGCAGTTGCTCTTAAATTGATTTAGCTTGTCAGATGGGTACTTTTTTTTTTTTTTTTCCTTATTAATGTTGATTGACACAAAGGGACACAAAACAAAGAGAAGTGAACCTAATTTTCAAGTATTCACAGCAGAAGAAATTTAAAAGTGTTTTGTGATATAGGCAAAGCATACTGTTTTTGAGATACTTAAGCATATTTACATGTAATGATCCACTAATAATTTTTTAAAAAGCTTTAAATAAAACACTGGACTACTAACAAAAGGGTGGCTGTTCACACCCACCAGTAGTTCTTTGAAAACTGTATTCAGGGTCTCCATGAGTTGGAATGGACTCCATGTCACTCAACAACAACATTCTTTCTTGTACTTACATTCCCAAGACCCTTGGTGAAGTAATTTGTAAGTGTGATTTAAAATTTATTTGGGTTGTTGTTGTTGTTAGGTGTCATCGAGTCAGTACTAACCCATAGCAACCTTATACACAGCAGAATGAAACACTGCCCGGTCCTAAGCAAACCTCATTACTATTGCCACGCTTCAGTCCATCGATGCTGCCATTTGGCTAATCCATCTTGTTGGGGGTCTTCCTCTTTTTCTCTGACACTCCACCTTACCAAACATGATATCCTTCTCCAGCGACTGGTCCCTCCTGACAATATGTCTAAAGTATGAGAGATGAAGTTTGGCTGTCTTGGCCTCTAAGGAGCACTCTGGCTGCACTTCTTCCAAAACGGATGTATTGGTTGATTCTTTTGGCAGCCCATGGTACTTTCAAAATTCTCCTCCAACACCATAACTCAAAGGTATCAATTCTTCTATGGTTTTCCTTATTCACTGTCCAGCTTTCACATGCAATTGAGGTTATCGAAAATACCATGGCTTGGGTCAGGCACACCTTAGTCCTCAAGCTGATATCTTTCCTCTTCAACACTTTAAAAAGGTCTTGTGCAGTAGATTTGCCTAATGCAATACGTCGTTTGATGTCTTGACTGCTGCTTCCATGAGTGTTGATAGTTGATCCAAGAAGAATGAAGTTCTTGATATCTCCATTAATAAGAATGCTATTTATTGGTCCAGTGGTGAGGATTTTTGTTTTCTTTACATTGAGATGTAATCCATACCGAAAGCTGTGCTCTTTGATGTTCATTAGTAAATGTTTTAAGTCCTGTTCACTTTCCGCAAGCAAGGTTGTATCATCTGCATGTCGCAGGTTAATGAGTCTTCCTCCAATCCTGATACTACTTGGTGAATTCTTTCACAGTGTCAATAATGACTCCCTGGCTGGCTGACTGTGTGCAGTTGAGTTGGTTATGACTCATAGTGACCCTGTATAGATTTCCAGGGCTGTATAGTTCCATCTTTCTCCCTTGGGATGTGGCTGGTGGATTTGAACTGCTCACCTTGAGGTAAGCAGCCTAACATGTAACCCACTATAAAAATATATACACATGCACATCACACATTGACATTTTTTTCTCTTTTTAATTGTAATGATCCACTAATTATTTTTAAATAATTCTTAGTGGATCATTACCTGTATTTAAGCTTTAAATTTATTATTTTATAACCTTTATTGTACTTATAGTCCCAAGATCCTTGGCCAAGTAATTTATAATTGTGATTTTATATGCATTTAGGTACTACTATTCAGAGGTTACATTTGGTAAATTCTTTCATAATATTAATAATTATTCCGTAGGGGTAGTGGTGTGGTGCTGTGGGTTAATACACTAGTCTGCAAAGTCTGTTTGAACTGCAAGGTTGGCAGTTCAAGCTCACCAGTCACTCTTCGGAAATCCTATACAGGGTCACTATGGGTTGGAACTAATGCAACAGTACTTAACAACAACAACAACAGTTACTATTATGGAAATGTGTACATATACACACATACACATTTTTTTCTTTCTTTAATTGGGATATTCTTTTCCATTCTATTTGCAAATATAACTAAGTAATCCAAGGAAAGACTATTTTAGCAGAGAAAAAGAAAACAATGGAAAATTCAGATTTAAAATATGTGAATTTCTTTTTTCCTCCACTTGCCTCATGGTTCACATCCAAAGGGACACTAGTGTGTTTCCTGGAATCTAGCTGTGAACTTTAGTTTTCCTTTGGAATTTGGAGACTAGATACAATCGGAAGAAAGTTGCTAATGGAAACTGATGCTTTCACTTCTGGCCAAGCATACCACAAAGATCACAAAGGTGATGTCTAACTTATGCACAAAGCCTGCCTTATAAAACATGAGACATCACATCCCAGGGTAGGTCATCCAGATCTGTATAAGAGCCCACACTAGCTGGGTTGCAGACGGATCACTTTGGCCCGAAGTTGTTTGTGTTTGCAGAATTCTAAAAGAAAAAGAAAGATCTGCATAATATTTATGTTTGTTATCATTTTCCATTAAGATTGTAACAATGCCACAAAAATGTTTGGTCAGAAAAATAAAGAAATCTGAATCTTCTAACAAAATTTTTATCATTACTGATGGTATTTGGGCATTGTCTCATTCCGCATGCTTGTCAGTTTTTAGCAATAAGTTTTTCATCATTCAGACTATTTTAAGACTATGTTATCCAAGAAATAAGCTCTATCGGCGTTGTCAGTTACAGTTGACTCATGCTGACCCTACGCACAACTGGATCAGGCCACTGTGGTCTATACAGCTTTCACGGATTGATTTTTTGAAAGTAGATATTCAGGCCTTTCTTCCTAATCTTAGTCTGGAAGCTCCACTGAAGCTTCTGTTTAGTGCCATAGCAAACCCAAGCTTCCACTGACAGGTAAGTGCTGGCTGCGTAAGAGTTATAGTGTCATGGAAGGTGAGAATTTTACCATTGAACCACCACAAACAACTACCTACTTTCATTTTGTTGTTGTTGTTAAGTGGCATCATGTTGGTTCTGACTGATAGCGACCTTGTGTAGGGTTTCAGAAGAGCAGCTGGTGGGTTTGAACCGCCAATTTTGTGGTTAGAAGTCCAATGTCTTATCGTATAGTGCCACACCAGGACTCTACATATTTTACTAAATTCCCTTCCAACTCCTCCCTGACTGGAAAGAGTTGTCTCTGAGTACTGTCTGTAGATCTTCTCTTCAGGTTTTTTCTTGAACTCTCCCAACTACTCTATAGAATTAGTTCTGATAATCCTCTATTTTATAAGTCTACATGTTAATCAGTACTCATCTTACTTGACATCTCAGGATTTAGCATGCTAGGCCATTTCTGTTCCTTCAAACACATCCTTTTCTTGACTTCTTGGACACCCCTTTCTCTCAGCTCAGTGGCCACTCCTCTTTGGCCTTTCTTGTTGGTTCCTTTTTCTCACCTGTAAACATTGGAGTTCTGGTGTGGCACTGGCTTAATGTGCTGGCCTGAAAAGCTGGTTTGAACCATAAGGTCAGCAGTTCAAGTTCATTAGCTGCTCATAGGGAACTCCATACAGGGTCCCTCCTAGGAAACCCCATACAAGGTCCCTTCTAGGAAAGCCCATACAGGGTTCCTCCTAGGAAACCCCATACAGGGTTCCTCCTAGGAAACCCCATACAAGGTTCCTCCTAGGAAACCCTATACAGGGTCACTATGGGTTGGAACTGACTCGACAGCATCAAAGAACAACAGCAAACATTGGACTCAGACCTTGGACTTCATCTCTTCAATTACATTAACACCCTACAGAAACTGGCCTAGTCTTCTGGCTCCAATTCTCATTTATATGATGATGACCCCGCTGCTCTGGACCTCCTCCTGGAAGCTCAGATTAATGTTTCAAATCACTCACTTGATGTCTCAGTCTTCACAGGCCCCAAAAGGAACTTCTAATTCCTTTCTACAAAGCCTACTCCTCCCACCATCTTCCTCATCTCAGAAAATTGCAACCCCATTTAAGCAGTTGCTTCTTCTCTATCTCACTTCAGATCTAATCTGTTGTGAAATTCTCTTGACTCTTCCTTCAAAATATATCCAGAATCTGACCACTTCAAACCATCATTTCCTCCCAGATTCAACCCACCATAATCTGTCTCCTGGATTGTGGCCCTAGATTCAATGGCTTCCTGATTTCAGTCTTTGCTCCGCTGACTCAGTTCTTACCAAAGCTGCTCTAACACATGTGTCTCACTTATCTAGTCTAATACATCTGCTTTGATCTTCTGATGGCTTCCCAGATCATTTGGACTAGAGGGTCCCCTGGGATCTGAGCATGCTCCTGCTCTAACTTCATCTCCTTTCACCTACCATGTTACTCCTTTCAGTATTGTTCTGGAGCACGCTGCTTAGGCCTCTGCCTCCAGAAAACTTGCTCTTCCCTTTGCCTGAGGTATTCTTCCCCTTGATACTTAATGCTTACTCCTATACTCTAAGACATCCCAACTTATATTGCTGTTGTTAGGTGCCACTGAGTCAGGTCCAACTGATAGCAACTCTGACTACAACAGAACAAAACACTGGTCAGTCCTGCATCAGCTTCCCAAGAACTGCTATGTTTAATCACATTATTGCAACAACTGAGGAAATCTATTGCATCTGCTTTTTTAAAACTCTGATCCTCTACTTTCCCAAGCAGGATGCCTTTCTCCAGGGATCGGTTCATCTTGATAACATGTCCGACGTACTTGACACGAAGTCTCACATCTTTGTTTCTAAACATTCTGGCTGTGCTTCTTCCAAGAGACATGTGTTTGTTCTTTTCAAAGTCTATTCAATATTCTTCTCCAACACTACAATTCAAATGCATCAGTTCTTTAGTTTTCCTTATACATTGTCCAGCTTCCACATGCATATGAATTGACTGAAAATACCAAAATGCCATACCTTAGTCCTCAAAGTGACATCTTTGGGTTTTTTGGGGTTTTTAACACTTTAAAAAGTTCTTTTGCAGAAGATTTGCCAAATGCCATGTGTTGCTTAATTTTTTGGCTGCTGTTTCCATGCATTTTGGACTCAAGTAAATCGTCCATAGCAAATTATAGACACAATTGCAAAGAATGGGAATTCCAGAACACTTATTTGTGCTTATGCAGAACCTGTGCATAGACCAAGAGGCAGTTGTTCAAACAGAATATGGTGATACTGCGTGGTTTAAAATCAGGAAAGGTGTGTGTCAGCATTGTACCCTTTCACCATATTTATTCATTCAGTCCTGGCGTGGCACTGTGGGCCAATGCATCAGACTGCAAAGTCATTTGAACTGCAAGATTGGTGGTTCAAGCTCACCAGTGGTCATTATGGGTCGGAATCGACTCAACGGCACTTAACAACAACAAATTCAATCTGTATGCTGAGCAAATGATAAGAGAAGCTGAACTCTATGAACAAGAACACAGATCAGGATTGGAGGAAGACTCATTAACAGCCTGCAATATGTGGATGATGCAACCTTGCTTTCTGGAAGCCAAGAGGACTTGAAGCACTTACTGATGAAGTTCAAAAACTACAACCTCCAACATGGATTACATCTCAAAATAAAGAAAATAAAAAATCCTCACAATAAGCAATATAATGATGTTGTTGTTGTTGTTAAGTGCTGTCAAGTCAGTTCTGACCCATAGCGACCCTGTATAGGGTTTCCAAGGAGCAGCTGGTGAGCTTGAACCACCGACCTTGCAGTTCAAATGACTTTGCAGTCTAACGCATTAGCTCACAGTGCCACACCAGGATAATGATAAGCGGCAAAAATATTGAAGCTTGTCAAAGGATTTCATTTTCCTTGGATCCCAATTTGTAGTTTTATTCCCACTCCAGTGCTTCCATCCCCATACCCTATTTTACTATACTCCCTAACATTTCATGGAGTACTTGTGTGGCATTGTAGAATAAGCACTGGACGGCTAACTACAAGGTCAGTGGTTCAAACCCACCAGCCACTCTTTGGAAACCCTGTACAAGGTTGCTATGAGTCAGAAGCAACCCAGTGGCACTTAACAACAATAACAACTAACATTTGACACAGTCTGCATTTACTTGTGTGAAATTGTTGCTTATCGAGCAGCAATAAAAGCTAAAATTGCTCGCTATTAAATTCTTAAGCTTTTAGGTGATTGTGTAATATTCAATGAAAATACCAGAACCAGTTGCCACAGAGCCGATTCTGACTCATAGTGACCCCATGTATGTGAGAGCAGAGTTGTGCTCCATAGGATTCTCAATGGCTGCTTTTTGGAACTAGACAGCCACATCTTTCTTCAAAGGTGCCTCTGGGTAGACACAGTCTTTCAGTTAGCAGCCAAGAATGTTAACCATTTATTCCATCCAGAGATTCTGTCATATAAACAGGTAGTCTGTCAACATTTGCACAATGAATGCGATCCATCTGTTTCAGTGAATGCAGTACTGAGTCTCTGTAAATCTAAACCATCTCTGTGTTTCATCAGCATTTTTCTGTTCTTAACGTGTGCACATAGAGATCAAAGTGGAAGGTCAACCTGCTTGGCTTTTTGTTATTTTGACTTGAATAAGTAAGTTGAATCATCTTGTCCAGTGGAAGGAGACACATAGACTATTATTCTTCCCAATGTGTATGTATCAGTTGAGTTGCTATTATCCAAAAGAAAGCAGAGAGAACACACAGGCATCTGTTAGTGATGATAACTGGGATTGGTTTTTGTTTCCTCATATTTTCTCTTGGCCTGAGGTAAGGTGCTCAGCTTGTTAAATCGATGTTAGATGGACACAGCGTAGTACACCTTTGCTTGATAAATTCCTTAGTTAATAAAGCAGAGAGAGAGAGAGATACCAAGAGAACTTACAGTTTTTCCCCCTAACTCTTTTAGTAGGAATGCAAACAGTTATCATTTTGATCATGAAGATTTGAGAGGGAATTTTTACTTACGAAACTAGTGAAAATAGGAAAAGGTTATTTGCGGTGAATCTGGAAGCAGGGGTTTTCTTGTATAGGTGGTGATGGGCGGGGGTGGGGGGGTGGCCCAGGCATGGATCTGACAAGGACTGGTTGTGATGACGTCATCACCCAGCGCTATTCTAAAGAGGCTACGCGGGCTTCAGGCACCCTCAGACATTTGTTCTTTATGTGATTTTGGTGCTGGGCACAGAAGCTCTTCTTGAAAGGCAGCACTGCGACTTCAAAGGAAAACAGGGAGAAGGAAGTAGCCGTGTGTTATGTCTTTAAAATGTCTCACCAGAAAGGAACAAAAGGTAAAGGTACAATAAAAAAGTTGTTTGGGTCTTTTGAGGGCCTATTGGAAAGTGAGGTTTGTTGAGCCCAGTTCTGGAGGTTTAGTCATGGGCACTTCCTTAAAGTTCCTGCACGTCCACCTGGCAGCTTCGGGGAGAGAACACAGCCTGCTGTCTTGTTACCCTTGTTGTTGGCGTTCCAAGGAGGGGATGGTGGGTTTGAACTGCCGATCTTGCAGTTAGCAGTCCATTGCTTATTCTGCAGTGCCACACCATGACTCCTGCACTGGGATTCCCCTGTCACTGACTCTCCTTTCCTACTTGCGCTCACGGTGAGAAATGGTATACAAAAATGTTGTTGTTGTTAGGTGCCATCAAGTCAATTCCGATCCATAGCGATCCAGTATAGGGTTTCCAAGAAGCAGCTGGTGAGTTTGAACTGCCAACCTTGCAGTTCAAATGATTTTTCAGTCTGACACATTAGCCCACTGAGCCACACCAGGCCAAGAATAAGTCTTATGAAAACCAGGATGTGTTGTAAAATGCATCCCCCTACTCCTGATGTTGTTGATAAGTGCTGTCGAGTCACTTCTGACCCATAGCGACCCTGTATAGAGTTTCCAAGGAGCAGCTGGTGAGCTTGAACTGCCGACCTTGTAGTTCAGATGGCTTTGCAGTCTGGCACATTAACTCACAGCACCACACCAGGACTCCCAGTGTAAGTACCGACAAATGGCCTAGATCAGAACACTTGGCCAGAATCAATTTCAACCTCTGTTGTCTCTGTGCTCCATGCTTTCTGCACACTCACATCTGCAGCTATACTGTACTTCAGAGGGTGACAGCACTTGGTTTCACTCCTCTCTCTTAAGTTCTTCCTGCCAACTGTGGTGGCTTGCTTGTGGCAGGAAGCCATGCCCCGAATACAGCAAATACCAACAGGAACGTCGATGGTGGGCAAGTTTCAATGAAGCTCCCAGAATAAGACAATGAAGAAGAAAGGCCATAAATCAGCCAGTGAAAATTTATAAATCCCAATGGAACTTTGTCCAGTTCACTTACTTTGGATATGTCATCAAGACGCATCAATTGCTAGAGGAGGACAACGTTTTTGGTGACGTAACATGAAGGTGAAGGAGAACCTCGGTGAGAGGGTGTTATGGATTGAATTATGTCCCTGCCCCAAAATATGTGTTGTCAATCCTAACTTCACTCACTGTACCAAAAATAATTGGTTGATGTTCAACCATTTCAAAAGGTAGCATATGATCAAGAACCAATGGTATTGAAGGAAGAAATAAATCTAAGCTACACTTAAGGCATTAATGAAAAACAAGCCTCCAGGAATTGATGGAATACAAATTGAAATGTTCAGCAACTTGATTCAACACTGTAGGTGCTCACTTGTCTAGGCCAAGAAATTTGGAAGACAGTTACCTGGCCAACTGACTGGAAGAGATTTATATTTGTGCCCATTCCAAAGAAGTAGCTCTCCAAAATATGGAAATCATTGAACAATATCATTAATATCACATGCAAGTAATGTTTTGCTGAAGATAATTTAAAAACGACGCAGCACTACATCAACAGGGAGTTACCTGACATTTAAGTTGGATTCAGAAGAGAACATTGAGCTAGGGTCATCATTGCTGACTTCAGACTGATGTTGGCTAAAAGCAAAGAGTGCCAGAGAGATGTTTACTTGTGCTTTATTGACTATACTATGGCTTTTGACTGTGTGGATCATAACAAACTGTGGATAGCATTGCTAAGAATGGGAATTTCAGAACATTTAGTTGTGCTCATGTGGAACTGTATAGACCAAGAGGCAGTCACTCAAATATAACAAAGGAATACTGAATAGTTTAAAATTAGAAAAGGCATGCAATGCACCAGGGTTGCATAATTTCATTATACTTATTCAATCTGTGTTCTGAGCAAATAATCCCAGAGCTGAATTATATGAAGAAGAATGTGACATCAGAGTTGGAAGAAGACTCATTAACAACATGTGATATGCAAATGGAACAACTTTTCTTGCTGGGAGCAAAGAAGATTTGAAAAACTTACAGATGAAGATCAAAGATTACAGCGTTCAGTATGAATCACACCTCAATGTAAAGAAAACAAAAATCTTCACAATTGGACCAATATGTAACATCATGATAAACAGAGAAAAGATAGAAGTTGTCAAAGATTTCATTTTGCTGGTATCCACAATCAATGCTCATGGAAGCTGCAGTCACGAAATCAAAAGGATTCATTATATTAAGCAAATCTGCTGCAAAAAAAAACCTCTTTAAAAATTTAAAGAGCAAAGATATCACTTTGAGGAGGAAAGTATGCCTTACCCAAGCCATAGTATTTTTTAATCACCTTGTATGCATATGAAAGCTGGGAAGTGAATAAGGAAGACAAGAAAAGAATTGATGCATTTTAATTAAGGTGTTGGTAAAGAATATTGAATATACCATGGCCTGCCAAAAGAACAAACAAATCTGTTTTGGAAGAAGTATGACCAGATAGCGCCTCACAGGCAACAATGATGAGACTTAGTGTCTCCAACTTTGGACATGGTGTCAGGAAGGACTAGCACCTGGAGAAGGACACTATACTTGGTAAAATGGAGGGTCATCGAAAAAGAAGACCTTCAAGGAGAGAAAATGGACAGATGGCAGCAACAATGGGCTCAAACATAACATTTGTGTGGATAATGCAGGACTGGGCGATATTTCATTTTGTTGTGCGTAGGATTGCTATGGGTCGGAATCTGATTTGAGAGCACTGTAGAATAAGCGCTGGACTGCTAACCGCAAGGTCGGCTGTTCAAACCCAGCAGCTACTCCTCAGAAACCCTATATAGGTTCACTAAGCAATAACAACAACATGGGTCAAAGCACTTAACAACAACAATTCCTGTGATAATAAATCCATTTGGGAATAGACTATCTTGGTTATGCTAATGAGGCAAGATTCAGGTACAGTGCATCTTGAATTAATTACCTTTGAGATTTAAACGAGATTAAACCAGCAAGCTGACAAGGTATTGAGTATAAAATAAATGTTGAGACACGTGGAGATCTCTAAGGAATAGGAAGTAAAAGCTGAAGAGACAAGCCCCTTCCACTGGAGCCAACAGAGAGAAAGCCTTCCCCTCACCAGAGCCAGCACCTTCAGTTTGGTCAAAGTGGCAGCATCAATGGACTCAAGCGTGGCAACAGTAGT
This sequence comes from Chrysochloris asiatica, assembly GCF_000296735.1. Taxonomy (NCBI): domain Eukaryota; kingdom Metazoa; phylum Chordata; class Mammalia; order Afrosoricida; family Chrysochloridae; genus Chrysochloris; species Chrysochloris asiatica. The sequence continues at coordinate 1,282,924 of NW_006408954.1, forward strand.
GAGGTTGGCTCAGGTTCGGGCAGTGTTTCGTTCTGCTGTGCATAAGGTCGCTAAGAGTCAGTGCTGACTCAACGGCATCTAACAACAACAACAAACTGTTGTTGAATAGATCCTAGTGTGGCACTGTGGGATAAAGCACTGGTCTACAAGGCTGGGTTAAACCACAAAGTCAGCGGTTCAAACTCACTAGCCGCTCTTTGGAAACCCTATGCAGGGTCACTATGGGACAGAACGAAATCGACGGCACTTAACAGCAACAACAGCAATCTGTGAGAAAATAAAATTTGTTTGTAAAAGCCATCCCCTTGTGGTATTTTTGTTGCCGCAACACTAGAGAACTAAGGCAGATGGATTGACACACCAGCTCCAGTGAGTGATGTATGCCCCCTGCTGGCTGGTGTGAGCATCACTTAGCGCTGGACAGCATTTTGCTCTGTTGTAGATCAATAAGGTCACCAGGAGTTGGAGTCTGCAGTTGTCTATCTCTATGGCTGCTGTCTCCCTGTTGTTAGTGGTCCTGGAGTCAGTTCCTGCATTACGGCAACCTCATGCAAAGATAAATGAAATTCTACCTGGTCCTGTGCCAATCGCATGATTGGTTGTGGATCAGACTGCTGAGAGCCACAGATTTTTATTTATTTTTTAACTTTTTACATGAGTTGAGTCAAGGTTTACAGAGCAGATCATCAGTTTTATAGTCAACAAGTCATACGCTTCGTTTCATTTAAATGATTGCAGTCTCCTTAATGTACCATCACTTAGCCCATTCCACACTGTGATTGCTTGTTTCCATGCCTCCTGCTTTCCCAACCCTTCTGGATTTTGTCCTTAGGTAAATGCTGAGATCCATAGAGTTTTCATTGGCTGATTTTCAGAAGTAGATCACCAGGCCTTTCTTCCTACTCTTAGTCTCGAAGTTCTACTCGCTCCTGTTCAGCATCTTCAACACATAAGCCTCCACTGACAGAGGGGTAGTAATGCGCCTGGGGTGGATTGGCTGGGAATCAAACAAGGGTGTTGTGCATGAAAGGTAATCTCTCTAAATTTTCCTAAACAACAGCTCTCTTGGGAGTCCCTTTATTCTTCTGGCCAGCACTGAGAGAACATTCTGATTCTCCCCATAGGGCTAGGGTGTGTGTAGAAGAACAAAGACAGAATGCACAGGGAAGGTTCCACACCCTCTGGTATGGGCCAGGGTCACAGGAGGAATGGACTGGGAACAGCAGGAGAGACACGGGTGGTGCAAGGGCATGAGGGCAGGGACAAGTCTCGGAGCTGACTCATCTGGCCTCCCGATCGGTCACTGTCCACTCCAGGCTGGAGTCTGGCTGGGTTTGCCTAGAGTGTCCACAAGGCATCTATGACATGTTATGGAAGAGGGGACATTCTCTAATAGCCCAGAGAAAACGTATGGTAATCTCAAAGGAATCAGATAGTGAACAAATAACCAAATAATTAGTACTTAATAGTAACAGGAAGATCTTGAAGCTTAACTTGTAACAAAAGTAGTTCATGGATATATAAAATATGGAGATGCTAAAACCCACTCCATATGACTCAGCCTTTCCTAGGAGCATGAAACCAAAAATACAGGAATCACATCTCTGAAGAATCAGAAGATACTCAGGTACCCGCCTCCATTAGCATAGTTAGAAAATAAAAATAAGTAACCTGTTGATGGAGTGGACAGCCAACCATCTTGAATGCCAAAAGGCGAAGAAGGTTCTATTTCTAGCTTTGACACCAACGTTTGAGAAACACCCCTCATCTTTCATGTCACAAGCAGCCCTGCCTACATCAAGAGCGTAGACATTTTATACCGTATGCCTAAATATTTTTAAAGGTATAAATCAAACTAACAAACTGTCAGATGGAATATGTCCTATCCTCCTACCTTGACAAATAGATCCTCTTAACAGCCTAGAAAGCCAGATCTGGATTTAGAATTCTGACTCCTCAACATTCTGTGCTGAATCTTGTCTCCTCAAGAAGCTTCTGACCTCCCTCCATGCTTACCTGCCATAGTCTTCCCTCCTTCTAGTTCTATCTCCAGCTTCTCTGACACTTTGAGGAGCACAGGAGAGCGATTGCCCCAACACACAAGTACAACCTCTGTCTACAGACTCTGAAAGCAGCTAGCTGTCTCTTGGCCAGCCCTCTGTACCAGAGGTGCATACACCAACGTGAACCAAAAACCAATCCACCTGTTGTTGAGTAACTTTCTACTCATGGCGTCCCCTTGTGTTGAAGGGTAGAACTGTGCTCCATAGGTTTTCAAGGCTGTGTGTGACCTTTCAGAAACAAATTTCCAGATTTTTCTTCCAAGATGCCTCTTGGGGTGACTTGAACTGCCAACTTTTCGTTAGTAGCTGAGCCCTTAAATGTTTACACCACCCAGGGATTCCTGTACACCAAATGACAGGGTACTTTAAAGTATAGTGCTGCATCAGGGGCCCCTCCTATCACATTTAGGTGACTAATATTGACCCTTATTCCTTAAAGTGCCTACAGGTCCATCAAATCAAATTGCTAACATTAAAGGAAGCTGATTGTATGAGAGTTGATATTGAATGCCATGGAGTACTGTATGTCTTCAGGCTGTGAAACAAGAGAGAATAAATATACAACAAGTCTTTTTTTTTTTTAATTAACAGACTTTAATTTTTAGAGCAGTTTTTTATTTAAAGAGAAATTTAGAAACTACAGAGAGTTTCCAAATATTCCCTCTTCCCCTGTCCATAGTTTTGCTTTATTATTAACATCTTACATTGGTGTGGTACATTGATTATAATTGATGGACCAATATTGATAACATTCTTAACTAAAGTCCATAGTCCACACACATTAGGGTATACACTTTGTGCTGTAGGGTCTTATGAGTTTAGTCTACTATATGAAAGAATCATACAGAATAGTTTTTGCAGCCCTAAAAATCCCTGCAAATCTATTTTTTAAGAACTTCAAAAATAAAGACTGCTGAGATATGAAATTCCCAAAACTGCCCACACTCTTTCTCACTCCCCTCTGGAAAAAATCCTGAACCTCCCCCTCAGACACCTAAGAAGAGACTGAGAAAAGTCCAGAAGAGAAACAGCTGCTCAGTGCGTGCCTCACCCTTCCTGGCCAGCCACAGTTCCAAAATTTTTTTTTTTTTTTTTTTTGCTTCTCCAGCAGATCTGGGGAACAGAAAGAGCAAGGAGTCTAGTTTGAGTGCTCTTGTATGCTCCTTAATGGCTGTGGCTGGCTAATATCATTCTTCAGGGCTCTAGGACATGGTGTGTGGACCCCTAGACCTCATGGAAACAAAGGGTGGTTGTGGGCAGATTACTAGTAAAATTTCCTAAAATTATTTCTCTGAGGTATCTGAAAATGGACACTATCCATGAAAGCGACAAGCCAATGGGCACTAGGATTTACTGGGGGCAGGGGCATCTGTGGAAGGCTGAATGTCCCACAGTACAGAGGAGGGAGGCTAGGATGCAGAGCCCGGGAAGGAGGGATAGAGGCAAGAAGAGGCATATTCAAGGTGAGACTCTCTGGATCCCATGTTTGCTACTTTTTAAAAATGAGATGGAAAAAGTAGCCTGTCTGTCCTATGAACTGGAATCCTATGATTTCAGTTGTTTGTTTTTAATTTGAATTTTGGTGGCATCGTATACAGCCGATTGTATACCCATTGGACATTTTCTACATGTACAATTCAATGACATTGGTCACAGTTTTCATATAGCACCTTTCTCACCATCTACCCCATATTATATCACCATGGACTTAGATTTCTTAGCCCCTAAACTTCTCATCTGTGCGTTAGAATCCTTGTTATCAATCTGATTTCTTATATACTCACTGAGTTGATTCCATTTTACAGATACCCTGTATAGAGATTCTGAGGCTATATGTCTTTACCGGAGATGGAAGCTGCATCCTTCTCCCATTGAGCGGCTAGTGGGCTTGAACAGCTGACCTTGCAGTTTGCCATCCAGTGCTCATCCTACAGCACTACCAAGACTCCGATTTCCTAGCCATAATTCTTGAATAGAGCGCAGTGCTCAAAGATAGTTTCAGTTCATGTCATACTTGAACTTCTTTTCTTTTTATATTTGAATGGTGTTCCGTTGTATGTACATGGCACATTTTCTTCCTCCATTCATTTGTTGATGGGCTCTTAGGTCGTTTACACCTTTTTGCTATTGTGAAAAGGGCAGCCATGTTCATAGGTGTACACATATCTGATCATCTGTCTACTTTATATCTCCAGGGGCTACAGATTTTTTTGAGGGACATGATAGTTTTGTCATTAGTATGCTTTTGGTATAAGACACTCGTCTGTTAGTGAAGGCTTGTGTGTTGCTGTGATGCTGAATAGGTTTCAATTGCGTTTCCAGGAATACAAGCCTAGTGATCTGCTTCCAAAGATCAGCAGTGAAAACCTTATGAATCACAATGGTTTCATCCTCAGTGGATCTTTGGGGATGACACAGGACTGGGGAGAATAATTTTGACACAGGAAAAAAAAAAAAGAGACTGAGAACAATAAACCCTTAAAACACTGTCTCTTGGAGGGTCTTTTTTTTACATGTAAATTACATAAAAACTAACATTTGTTCCTAAAAGCTTTTCTGAAGATATATTCATTCATCTGTAATAATAGCTGGTTATTACTGTGTAAAATACTAATACTTTATACTTATCGTTTAGCAAAGAAGAAAATAAGTTTCAGATTAACTCTATGGTTTCTTGCTTAATGTCATAATCTCTGTGTCTGCATCTCCTAATCAGTGTAATTACAGGCAGTTCAGGGCATTTAAATCCCCCTGTGAGGATTATTATAGACTTTTTCTGAATGATAGCCAGAGTCAAACATGTAGTGGAAATTTTGATACTTTTTATGCCTAAGAGCATCATTATTATGATAATTATTCCATAATTTATTCTTATCTTTAAGAAGATCTCATTCTTCCTTTTGTTGTCTCTACTCTTTGCTTTGTACTTACTGTAGACTTTCTATAAGTATTCTTTTATTACATACAAAAAAATAATAATAATAACTTCAGGTTAAGTTCCAGAGTCAGATCTGAAAAGTTTGTGGAAAAGATACTATTTATAATCCATTATTTTGGCATTCTGTGGATGACACTGTGAACCTTAAGTTCGGCAGTTCAAACCCACCAGCCAATCCTTTGACGAAAGAGGAAACAAACATTTATAGTCTCATAAACCCTTGTGGCACTGTAGGATGAGCACTGGATCGAAAGATTGGTTAGAACCATAAACATTTACAACCTCATCTTTCTCCAAAAGTCAACAGTTCAAACTCCCCAGACTCTCCTCAGAAACCCTATCCAGGGTTACTATGAGTCAGAATAGAGTCAACGGCACTCAACAACAACAACAAACCCTATATGTGGCACTGCAGGATAAGCAATGGGCCACTAACTGCAAGGCCGACAGTTCAAACCCACTAAAGGTCGCTATGAATTGGTATAGACTTAATAGTAGTTTTGTTGTTATTGTTTATAAACAGCTACCTGGGGTTGCAGTTCATACGTGCATGGGTTTATTACAAACACAATGTGTTTTAAAATGTCTGTAATCAGTGGAGGGCTGCAGACAAGTTCTCTCAGTAATGCACTTGTCTTAGTCTCATTGGGGTGCTTTCAAAAAAAAAAAAACAATTTTGAGGTCAGGACTAATATGCAATTTTTAGCAAACGCAAGTGAATATCTTTGTATATCACTGAAGCTTTGCAAAAAGTTTATGGGATTATTGACCCTCAACAACTTTCAGATGGATCAGATGTTTTAAGGAAGGTCAGGAAGACCTCAGAGATCTAAGATGAGGCAAGAGTGGGAAGGCTGTCAACCTAGACAATGAAGCAACTATTGCTGAAGTCCAGAAATTGGTGGAAGAAGTCAGGAGACTTACTACTGGTGTGATGGTACTGAAGCTGGACTCTCACATGGCTCGTCATTTTCACGGGGACATCTCGGCCTCAGCTTTTTGTTGAGATGAATGGCAAAGAGCTTGGATGAAGATCATCAGCTAGCTCAAAGATTCCAAAGGTGTAATTTTGATAGATTTTCTTGAAGGACACAAGATGATCACAGGACTTATAGTGAAGAAGTTTTAAGAAAATGGAAAACTGCATTGGTGAGAAAAAGGCCAGACAAGTTGTACCAAGGGATGGTTTTCCATAATGACAATGCACTGCTCATTCTGTGCTGGTAGCAAGAGCTATCCTATGAGAATTTCTTTGGGAAGCCTTACCCCATCTACCTGAGAGCCCTAGTCTTGTCCCTTCAGACTTCTTTTGTTCCCCAACAAAGGAACATGGTATGAGTCCTTTGAAGATGCCAAAGCTGCTGTTTTGGCATTCTACATTCTACAAACTGAAGAGCACAGACTTATTGGGGGGAAAGGTTAGAGAGGCAGAAACTCCGCCTTCAGAAGTCTGTACATCTATATGGAGGATTTATTGAGAAATGATGGATTCATGGTTTTATTTTTATTTTTATTTTTTTTTAAGTTTTTATTGTGAATTATGTGATAGTTTACATGGGAGAACACCAGCTTTACATTCATCCTATCGTTACTTCATCTCATTGCAATGATTACAATCCCCATCATCAAACAACCAAAGGGTACACCCCGCAAGCCTGCCCCATGGCTGTCAGCACACAGCCCCTCTCCCTCCCTGAGTCCAGTGTCCCTAGCCACTCCATCTCTCCATGTCATTGTCTCTGCCTCCATCTCTGGTGTCACCGCTTCTCTGCTTGCACAATATTGTGAATGTAATTAATGTTACTGGAGGATATATAAAGATAGTTAGAATAGCACATTTTCTTTTGCATATATATACATCCCTTGGGTATATATTGGATTGGAGGAAGACTCACTGGAGGATGACACAATCTTGCTTACTGGGAGCAAAGAAGACTTGAAAGAGTTACTGGTGAAGAACAAAGACTACAGACTTCAGTATGAATTGTACCTCCATGTAAAGAAAATCCTCACAGTTGGACCAATAAATAGTATCTGTTAAATGGAGAAGATTGAAGTTGTCAAAGACTCCATTTTGTTTGGATCCACAACCAATGTTCATGAAAGCAGCAGTCAAAAAAATCAAATGATGCATTTATTGCATGCAGCAAATCTGCTGCAAAAAATCTTTTCATCTTCAAGAGCAAACCAAAGTTTGAGAACTAAGGTGTGTGTGACCCATGCCATGGTATTTTCAATCACCTTATATGCAAATGAATGTTGGACAATGAATAAGGAAGACTGTAGAAGAATCAGTACATTTGTGTGATGGTGTTGGTGAAGAATATTGAAAGTACCATGGACTGCCAAAAGAACAAACAACTCAGTCTTGAAAGAAGTATAATTAGAATGTTCCTTAAAAGCTAGGATGATGAGGCTTCATCCCTTATACTGTGGAATTGTTATGAGGAGCTAGTACCTGGAGGAGGACATCATGCTGATAAAAGTCAGCAAAAAAGAGACAGCCCCCCAACGAGATGGATTGACTCAGTAGCAGCAACAATGTGCTTACACATGACCATTGTCAGGATAACACAGGACCAGGCAGTATTTTGCTCTGTTGTACATAGGGTTGCTATGAGTCCGAACTGACTTGAGGGCACCCAACAATAACAACAGTCCCTAGCAGTACAAATGATTAGCACACTCAGCTGATGGCATGAAGTCATAGATTGTGGTAAATTAGGGGGTCACTGCCATGAACTTCCATTCCAGACCATGTTGTTGTTGTTGTTAAGTGCCATCGTGTTGGTTTCGACTCATAGCAAACCTGTATAGGGTTTCCGAAGAGCAACTGATGAGCTTGAACCGCCGACCTTGCAGTTACAACCGACTTTGCAGTCCAGCGCATTAACCCGCAGAACCACATCAGGACTTCACAGCGTTTATTGTCAGTTTTAATCATAGAATAATATGTGACAAATATATTTGTAGATTGCTTAAATGGAAAATCTTTTAGAGTGTATCAATCCTAACAACGTTTAGTAAAATCTTTCTATATTTATTTACAACATTACTACTTACCTTATTAAGGAGCTCTGGTAGCGCAATGGATTACAAACTGGCTGTTAACCATAAGGTCAACAGTTTGAATCTACGAGTTGCTCCATGGGATAAAGACGAAGCTTCCTGCTCCCATAAAGAAAACTCTAGACAGGGTTGCTAAGAATCGGAACCTACTCAATGGCACAGAACCACCACCACCACCGCTTACATTATTGGTAACTGAGTAGAAGCCTGTTTGGAATGTTTCCATTTTCTTTAATTACTACTTCATTCCCCAAAAAAGTTATTGATATAGGTTCACAAATATTGAAAGATGTAACCTAGGCTTACGAAAAATATTTTTTGTTATAACTAATTGTTGTTGTTGTTAAGTGCCATCAAGTCAGTTCCAACTTGTGTAGTGACCCTGTGTAGGGTTTCTGAGGAGCAGCTGGTGGGTTTGAACTGCTGACTTTGTGGTCCAGTGCATTATGCTGCAGCGCCACACCAGGACTCCACAGGAGCAGAAAGCCTCATCTGTCTCTTGCGGAACTGCTGGTAATTTCGAACCACTAGCCTTGAGATTAGCAGCCTGACTCGTGACCACTATGATTCCAGAGCTCCTTTATAACTGATTACAGGGATATTTTAATAAAAACAGTTATTTTGGTGTCTGACAGTATCATGTGTTATGGTTCGCACACATTCCTGATGAGCCTACACCCTGCTTAAGACATCAGTGACCAGAAGACTGGGAGTTTTACTCCATCCAGAGGTACCTCCAAAGCAAGGCCTGGCAGGCTACTTCTGAAAGATAACTACCGTTTAATCCCTATGGAGCAGAGTTCTAGTTTGACACTTGTGGGGTCACTATGAATCAAGCCAACTAGATGGCAACTGAGTCTATGTATATATTTTAACCATGAAAGAGAAATAGACATCTTTACCAGGTACTCTCAAAGTGGCTGTGCAAATGTATACTCTCACCAGCTTTGAGAAATAGAGTTCATATCCTCATCAACTCTTGGGTTTATTAAATTTTCCTGTCTGATGGCTAGAAAATGGTTTCTTATTTCCTTTTTAATTTCCATAATTACTAGTGAAACTGAGCATTTTTAAGTTTACTGATCCCTGCTATTTCTTCTTATGAGTTGCCTATGTATTTTCATAGTTGGATATCCATTACAACATGATTTTTTATTTTGTTACTGATTTATTTTTAAAATATAATAAAAAGACACTGCCGTTGAGTGGATTTGAATTCCCCGTGTGTTTCAAAGCCTATCAACTTCATTGAAATTTCTAGGCTGTACTCTTAACAGAGGAGTCCTGGTGTGGCAATGTGGGATAATGCACTGGACCGCAAGGTTGGTTTGAACCACAGGCCGGCAGTTCAAACTCACCAGCTGCTCTTTGGAAACCTTCTATAGGGTGGTTATGAGTCGGAACCAACTCAACAGCACTTAACAACAACAACAAAAATAATTTTAACAGAAGCCAGATTGCCAGGCGTTTTCTGAATGCAAATCCTTGGTGAATTTTAATTCTCTTTTTTCAGACTCACTTTTATTTTATGTATGACATCTTTTGTAGCAATATTTTAATGTCATGTAATTATTTAATACAGTATAATTAAGCATCATTTCCTCTATGGTTGGAGACAACACTGCTTTATTCTAAAAATTTCCTAGTTCAACTTCTCATATATCATTCTTAATCAAGGAATTTGTTTATAGTGCCAGATAGGGAGATACTTTTTACTGTTTTTTATATGGAAAACCAATTTTCCTGACACAGTTTATGGAATAGTCATTTCTTGTCTCATTTTTACTGCCACTTTGTCATATACCAAGTTCTCATAAAATCTGTGTCTTCTTCTAGATTCTCTATTTGATTTCATAGTCTTACTTCTTCTTTGCCTATGCAAAAGCCATGTTGTTTTATTAGTGTTGATACTTGGTAGGGCAGATTCTTCCTCTTCTTGTTAATGCTTATTATATTGCTGCTATAATGGGAATACTTTTATATTCTCTTAATTGTTTCTGGTATCTGAACTCGCTGTTAAGTTTTGAATGACGTTCTTGCATCATTCAGACACATTGAGTGTTTATTAGTTCTGATAGTTTATTTTCAGGATTCTCTGTATACATCAATTATAGCAGCTGTGAATAATCACAGTTTTAGTTATTGCTTTCTACGCCTTATGCTTTTTATTTGCTTTTCTTGTATTAATGGTTCTAGCCAGGACTTCAGATGTACTGGTAGCCAAAATCCTGAAACTTAAAAAAGTGAATGCTTCGAATGTTTTATCATTAAACATGATGCTTTTGGTAGGTTTTTGGTAGACACCTTTCAACAACTTAAGGAAGTTCCTTTTAATTCTTAAATTACTGGTTTGCTTTTTTATTAATAATGTGTGCTGGGTTTTAAAAATATTTTTTCCTGACTCCATTGAAATTATTTTCAATGATCATTGAAATAATGGAAATGATAATAAGGTAGTTTACATACTAACTTATTATTGCAGAAAATATTATAACTAGAGATCCTAAAAAAAAAAACCTCGTGGTGGAGTGGATTACACGTTGTGCTGCTAGCCTCAAAGTGAGCAGTTCGAATCCACCAGCTGCTCTGTAGAAGAAAAGAGTAAGCTTTCTGCTCCTGCAAAGATTTACGGCTTCTTTGGCAACCATACATAGGAGCTCTATGAGTTGAAACTGACTTGACGACAGTATGTTTGGTTTTAGGTAGATGTTGTAATGTTAAACTATCCTTGCATCCCTTCTGCAATGAATTACCTCCATGAACAATGCTTCCTGTTCTATGAGAAGAACTGAGTGGTGCTCCGTTACCATTCCTGAACATTTTGCTCAAACGTTCTGTTGAAGAATTCTAATCAAAGGGGCTGAAAGCGTTGAAAAGACTGTAAGATTCTCATGAAAACCAAACTTTCTGGAGATATGGAGGGTGGATAAACTCCTGAGATAATCTTTAAACTTTAAATTAAAATATCCCCTGTAGTCTTCTTAAAACCAATCGTTTAACAAAGAATGTCTGCTGAGGACATTGTTATCTTTTAAGATATATGTGTGTGTGTGTGTGTGTGTGTGTGTGTGTGTGTATGATGAAATTGACAGCAGCAACTCAGAAGATCAGATAGGAACCCTAGGGGGCAGTGAGTTGCTCTGAAATGGGAGTGGAGGAATTCAGAAAAGAAGGGCAAGAATGGTTTTCCAACTTGAAGCCTGTAATCAGTGTTACTGAGTTGTATACATGTATAAATTGGTGAATTGGTATATGTTCTGCTGTGTATATTCTCAGCAACAATAGCAAAAGAGAAAATACATTATTTTTTAAATCCTTGAGTTCCTGAGAATGCAAGAACCCTTCTTAGTCATGATATACTTTGGCGCACATTGCTGGGTTTGCTTTGCTAGTATTTCATTTAGGAATCATCATTTAAATATGAAGTCTGTATCCTATTTGTCTAACATCTGGAGTAATGCTAGCCTTATAAAAATGAGTCTATTGCAATATTTAAGCTACCCCACAGCTCACCCTAAATGTAAGAGAAAAGTCACTTTATAGTTTTTGTCTTTGTTGTTCGTTGGTGTCCAGTCAGTTCCAACTCATGATGACCTTATGTGTACCAGGACAAAATGTGCCCAGTCCTACATCAGGTTTGTAAATGTTGGTTTGTTTGCCTTTCAACCTAGGGGCTTATCTTCCAGAAGTACATCAGGCAGTATTCTGTTGTGATCTATAAGTTTTTCATTGCCTAATTTTTCAGGAGTGGATACACAGGCCATTCTTCCTGGAATGTCTTCGTCTGGAAGCTGTGCTACAATCCATCCACCATGGTGACCCTGCAATGTTTGAAATACTGGTGGCATGGTTTTCAGCATCAAAACAGCACACAAGCCACCATAATATGACACAGTCGGTCATACAGTAATAGTTACACCATAATCTTTTATAGTATTTCTCACAACACATTCTTATAATTTGTTGTTGTTGTTAAGTGCTATCGAGTCAGTTCTGACTCAAGGTGACCCTGTCTAGGGATTCCCAGGAACAGCCAGTGGGTTTGAACCACTAGCCTTGTGGTTCAAAGTCCAGTGCTGATCCTACAGCACACCGGGATTCCTTGTAATATCCCTGCTTTAGCTGTTGAATAACTTTCAAGATTAGTATCTTCACTGGCTTGATGTGGCTGGAAGTTTTATTGTGAATTAGCATTATAGCATCTTCATAGTCAACTTTCTAAATAACCATGAAAAAGAGAACTAAGACCCATTGGTAATGGAAAGGATCAAGACACAGAAATTAGGATCTTAGACATTCACTTGTTTGACATTGCCTGAATTTCAGACGTTCTCAACAGATTCTTCAAGACATTTTTAGAGGAGTATCTTGGCATGCTCATTTCGATTGATATTATGTTGTCATCGTTAAGTGTGGTCCAGTCGGGTCCAGCTCATAGCGACCCTGTGTAGGGTGTCCGAGTAGCGGCTGCTGAGTTTGAACCTTGCAATCCAAACCAATCTTGAAGTCAAGTGCTTACCCTACAGCGCCACACTAGGACTCTGATATTATAGTATCAACTGTATATGATATATCAACAAACACCTTGGTATGCTCTGAAGTGAGCATACCAAGGTGTTTGTTGATATAATATAATGGAATTATTATTTGAAATAATAATATCCATTATATCATAATAATGAATAATGGATGTTATTATTTCACTTGGTCTGAAACAAAATTAAGCTTAGAGTTAAGCCCTGTTGGTACCATTACCAAGATTCTGTGTCAGGAATGAGTGCCTTCGAATGGTATCTTTGCCCGGTGATTGCTGTCAATCAGGTTGTTGGACTGGGCAAGAAACTATTGCACTTAGCATTATTCCAGTTTTGTTTTTTTTAACCTTTTCTTCCATGATGTTACCATAGTTGTTCTACAATTGTAGCTCTTCACAATACATTCTAAGTTAGAATTGAGCTTAATATTGTTATTTCTTGGAATTTCTCATTCCCTCCTAAAGAACTTCTTCCCCTTAGAGATTCTCCAGGGTTTTTTCCCCATAGTTCCACAATGAAAAGCAATAGAGGATAAATTAATTAAAATACTTTGAAACTCTGACCTTGTTTTTTAAATGTCATGTATCTGGATGAAAGAAGAAAAGTCTAAATAATGTGCTTGATATAATCCTTTATAGGTATTGCTGCAATGGTTTGGTGTCTCACCCAATTCAAGATAAACCTAAGGGTAAACCAAAACCAGTTGACTCCATGCGTACAAAGTAGAATTGCTTCATCGGGTTTAAAAGACAGATTTTCAGCAGCGGATAGCCATGCCTAACTATCAAGGCGTATCTGGGTTGACTCTTAACTAACTACCAGCCTTTTTTGTTACTAGTCAAACACTTAAGTGAATAAAGAACATCCAAACATTCTGTGGAGGATGCATTTTCTTTTATATCTTTCTTCCTCATAAGGCAACTGTCACTGTTCTGTTTTTTCACCTAGTTGAAAAGACATCTCATTGGAAGGGACCTGCAACATAAGAGTCCTCTCTAGGATGAGAAAAGCTACTGGCACCAGAGGGCATGCCAGAGTTTAATGTTGCTGCTGTTTAAAACAAAATGTCAGCTGGTGTTAGGTACCAATAGCTAACTTGTCATTTGTGGAAACACTGTAGGAGTTAAAACACAGAGGTTGACAGTAAACATCTCTAAGAAGAGGGAGATTGTTTACAACATCTCCCCCAGTTTCCTGGCACTGTACCTAATTTGTCTAGTGGATGAATGAAGCCATTTCGATCTTTGTGTATCTTACACGCTATCATAGTACACTTGAATAGAGTCTCTTAAAGATATACTACTAAGTTTGCAATGTTGTTAAGTAACCCTGTATAGGATTTCCAAGGAATTGTGAATTGCCGATCTTTTGGATTGCAGTCCAGTGCTGATCCTACAGCGCCACACCAGCAATACTGGGGTCTTTTTGTCTGTGCTGAATATCAATGCCTTCCCCATTTCAAATGCCAATTTACATTCTGTTAACTTCACTGGACATTTTATATTAGCAGTCTCCCCTGACCCATCTTCTTTGGCTTAAAAAAAGTACCCAATTAACTAAATCAGACCTCAAATTGGCCATTCTTTTAAGTGTCATGATTATCTTTTAAGATTATCAAATCAAAACATGCTTAATTTAGAAAATAGAGAAAATCCTACAGAAGGAACATTACCATTCATGAACTTGTCACCCAAAGACAACTGCATTTGTGTGTGTTCATCAAATAGGCAGACTTTACCCTAATGAAACCAATATCCAAGTCCCGCTAAATATATAAGCACTATGTTACCTTGTTTATGTTATTACCTCTCATAATTGTGTGTGTAAGTTTCAGGCTCCACAGAGACTGAGCCATTGCTGCCACCAAATGGATTGATTAATTGATTTTTATAAATGTACTTCCTTCTTATTTTGCAATATGCTTTTTCACCTAACAAAGTATATACACCCTTTTCCTCATCTCTGTATTCCTTTAGACTCTCTTTTAAAAACCATTTAGTCTTCTAGTGATTGAATATACCTTAAGTTATTAAATCACTTCCCAACTGTTGGTCATTCCCCCTATATCATTTTTTTAAATGTTTTATTGTGAATTATGTGATAGTTTACATGGAAGACCATTAGTTTTACATTCATTCTATCGTATATCGTTTCATTGCCATGGTTACAATCCCCTCCATGCATCATCAACCAACGAAAGGGTATACCCTGCAAGCCTGCCCCACACACTCCACCCACCCCCAGTCTTCAGCACACAGTCCCTTTCCCTATTTGGATCCAAAGTCCCCAGCTGCTCCATTGCTCCCTATATCATTTTTAAAAATGATTCTTCACTGAGAATTCTGGGAAATAAATCTTTGTGAATAAATATGTGAAATTCTTAGCTCAAACCACATGTTCATCATGAAGACTTTTGATACATATTAACAAGTAATCCTTAAGAAAGTAAATGGTATCATTTACCTTTATCAACAGCCACATGTGAAAGTACTGATTTTCCCCAATCTTGTCAGCTTTGTTTAATTTATTATAAAAACCTTAGCTAATTTCATGGGTATGCCTTATTATTTTAATTTCTTTATTTTTGTGTTGGATAAGATGAAAATGCAGAGTTTTCCATAAGCAAGTACTAATAAGAGCTCTTTGCATATTTTAAGATATTTGCCATTGTGAAGTGTCTTCGAGTCAGTTCCGACTCACATATAGGGTTTCTGAGGCTTTTTAAATCTTTGCGGGAGCAGAAGGCCTCATCTTTCTGCTGCGAAGCAGCTGGCAGGTTTGAACCGTGGGTCTTGTGGTTCGCAGTCCAGTGTTTATCTTTTGGAATCACCATGTTCCCACCACTTGCCGTAGGCTATCTAAATACTGATTTTTTGTGTAATCTTTAATTAGATTTGGATAAGTGACGAAATGTATGTCCATTTAAGTGTCAACATGATTTACCCATTGTTGTTGTTGCAAAGTGCCTTGGAGCCAATTTCGACTCATAAAGACCCTGTATAGGGTTTCCAAGGAGAGCCTGGTGGGTCTGAACCACTGACCTTGTGGTCCATTGCTATCATCCTGCAGTGGCACACCAGGATTCCCATTTACCCATGGAGGATGGCTTTAAGGGAATTTTTGTTTTTATAAGTCAATCCTACATCATATTAACTGTCCACATTACAGGAAAAATGGAATTCAGTTCAAGAAAGTATGTACGCTTTCTGCTAGCGTAGTGGTTACAAATTGGGCTGCAAACCTTAAGGTCAGCAGTTCGAAACTACCAGCTGTTCCACAGGAGAAAGATGAGGCTTTCTGCTCCTGTAAAGATTTACAGCCTCGGAAACCCTGTACAGGGTTGCTATGAGTCGGAACCGACTCCATGGCACATAATCACCACCACCACTCCATAGAAGGAATCCTGTTGTAGTACTTTAGGATAAACACTGGGCTTTGCACCAAGAGGCCAACGGTTCTAACCCATCAGTTGCTCCTTGGAAGCTTTATACTAGTTATGAAATAGAACCCATTCAACAGCAACAACAATATTAAAATAAAGAATATTTTAGATGATGCTACATTCTAGAACTGATTCTAATACTCAAATATTGTAAAGATATGTAGCCCAAGTATGCCTTGCCAAATGCACGTATTGTCTTTGTTTTTGTTTTTCAGGTGGGAGGGAGCGTGGGGGTAAATATAATTAAGAGTTCATGGTTGAAATTCACATTGACTTTGCAGATCCTTGAAGTGTAAAAAGTGTAGCAGACTTCTCAGAAGGACTCCAAGTGTTGTGAAGTTCATTTCAACACTCTAGCTGCTTTCATAGCTCTGTGTCCTTTTTTTTATCCCTTTCTGTTCTGTTGCAGCATGTGGATTGTTTCTATCCATGTGTCAGCATTTCCTCCTGTTGAATTAAAAACAAGAATCACTTTCTGAGTTGACCCACCATGCTCTAACATCTTTAAGCAGAAGGCCAGGCTAAAAGTAAAGACAATCAAGATTGACTCATGGGGATTGTTGTGACGGGGTTGGACGTGGCTAAACTCAGAGTTTCAGAAGCTGTATGCCCCCAATGCTCTGGTAGCGTAGTGGTTACAAATCAGGCTGTGAACCGCAACGTCAGCAGTTCGAAACTACCAGTTGTTCTGTGGGAGAAAGATGAGGCTTTCTGCTCCTGTAAAGATTTATAGCCTTGGAAACCGTGTATAGGGTCGCTATGAGTCAGATCCGACTCCACGGCACATAACAACAACAACAACAACAATGCCTCCAGTGAGAGACCATGGATTCTGCAGATTGACAGAATTGAATAGAAATTCTCCTTAAGCCACTTAATGCAAGTCAGTTGGAGCTTCTGAGCTTCAGCTTTCTTATCTATGAAAACTAAAAAGCATCCAGTGATTTCCAATCCACTATACATTGGTGGTTCAAATGTTCAAACAGTTGTGCTATGAAGGAAAGGCTTGTCAATGTGCTTTTATAAAGATTGTAGCCAAGAAAACCCACGAAGCAGCTCTCCTCTGTAACATACAGTGTCGCCATCTCTGTGAAAAGGGTGATCATGCTGTTATCTGCCTTCAAGCTGGTTCTGACTCACAGTGGCCCTGTATTTTTTTGAGGAGTGGCTGGTGGGTTTGAACTGCTGACCTTGCAGTTAGC
The DNA here is from genome assembly GCF_000296735.1 of Chrysochloris asiatica. Lineage (NCBI taxonomy): Eukaryota > Metazoa > Chordata > Mammalia > Afrosoricida > Chrysochloridae > Chrysochloris > Chrysochloris asiatica. The sequence continues at coordinate 1,300,173 of NW_006408954.1, forward strand.
AATCCAGTGCTTCTCCTACATTGTCACACCAGGACTCCACTCACTCAATACAAGCTGCCATGCTGATGAGATGAAATACATACTCACCATTTCTGGCACATATGAATATGTTTCCCTTGTCCACTTCCCTTCTTCAGAAAAAGTGAATGTATGGTCCAGAGTCCACACATTTCCTCTGGAATCCCGGCAGCCAGCACTAACTCTGAGTGAGGATGCATTTTCCAGAGACATCTCTTAAAAAATAAAACAAAACTTGTTGGTTTTAGTCCAATAAAATACCATCATAAATGAAGAGAATTCTTTTATGAGTTTCAGCATTTCTAAATACCTTTCCAGAACTGTGAAAGTCATGTGAATTGGCCATTCTCCTGTTTGTATAGAGGCCTCTTTCCCGTCCTCTCCTGAATTTTCACACTGTGACTTCATATGTGTACCCAGCTGGCAGCTGGTCCAGCACACTCTGAGGTAACAGTCGTTTTAGGGCCCTGGTTCTTTTTTGCACTCCAGAGCACACCCACATACAGGATGCACATGAGGGAATAAAACCAGGCCCTCGGGAAGTGTTAGCAATCAAGGGGAATCACCACACTGGCCTCTTTGCAGCCAAAGCAGTATCTCTGATTGTATCAAAGTATCTCTGATTGTACAGCTTTTGACTTTTCACTGCACTCTGGTGAGTAGCATGTATCTGCCTGGAAGGTCTGGGAAACTATAGCTCCCTGAAAAGTTGAGGATCAAAGCTGTGACCATTATACAGCAGAAATGGGGCTGGAGTCCCTGGGTTGTGCAGATGGTTAACAACTCAGCCATTAACCAAAAGGTTGTAGGTTCCAAATTCATACAGAGGTACCTCAGAAGCAAGGCTTGGCAATCTACATCCAAAACATCACTCTTTGAAAACTCTTTGGAGTACAGCTCTACTCTGACAAACATGAGTTGGAATCAACTGGTTTATGCCAGATGCAAAAGGATTCTCTAGTCCAGGAAACAGTCCTTCAGAATGTATTTCTAATGTGTACACAAACCATGAATGAGGTTAGTAAGATGTTTACATCGTGTAGCAAAAGCACTTATAGGTCAGATAGAGGCATTCCTTTTTGATGACTAATCATCCCTTCATTCATTTATAGATTCATTCAATAAATATTTATGAGACCCTAGTATATCAACTCCAACAGCTGCTCTTAGGAAACCCTATACAGTTCGTTATGAGTTGGAACCGACTTGACGGCATTTAACAACAACTATATCACTATAGGCTAATGCGTCACACTGCAAAGTCATTTGAACTGCAAGGTTGGTGGTTCAAGCTCACCAGCTCCTCCTTGGAAAACCTATACAGGGTCACTATGGGTCGGAACCGACTCGACATCACTTAACAACAACAACATATAATTTTTTTGTTGTTTTTAGGTGCCATCAAGTTGGTACCGACTCACAGCGACCTTATGCACAGCAGAACAAAACACTGCCCGATATATAATAAGTACTGGATAATACAATGGACTGTGAGGTTGGCTTGAACTGCAAGGTCGGCAGTTCAAACTCACCAGCTGCTCCTTGAAAACCCTATATAGGGTCACTGAGAGTTGTAACCAACTCAACAGCACTTAACAACAACTCTAAGTAAAGGAATTCTGGTGTGGTGCTATAGAATCAGCACTGGACTGCCAGTCTTGTGGTTGGCACTTCAAACTCATCAGCTGCTCCTTGGAGACACTATTCAGGGTCACTATGCATTGGACTCAACTCAACAGCACTTAACAACAACAACATAAGTAAAGGAGCCCCAATAGCATTGTGGGTTACGAACTGGACTGCTACCCAAAAGGTCAGCAGTTCGAATCTACCAGTTACTCCGTGGGATAAAGATGAAACTTTCTACTCCCGTAAAGATTTACCACCTCAGAAACCCTACACAGGGATTGCTCTGAGTTGGAACTGACTTGACAGCATGTAACAACAACAAGTAGCTATGACTACTGTCGTGAACAACAAAAGTTAAAAATTAAAAAAAAAAAAAAAAAAGATTGCATTCCTTTGGAGAGACAATTAACAATATAAATTATTTAAAATATGAATTATAGAGTGAAAAGATATTAAGGAAAAAGACTAAAACAAAAAGAGAAAGAAAAACCTACGGGATGGATGCTGAAAATATGGAACAGACAGCCAGAGAAGACTTCACTGAGAAGATGACCACTAAAATTTGTAGATTATAGGAATTAGGTCCACTGCTATTGAGTCCATCCTGGTGTAGAGCAGTGGGTTGATGCACTGGACTATAAGGTTACGTTGAACTACAGAATCGCTGGTTCAAGTTACCAACCGCTCCTCGGAAATCCTATACAGGGTACTGACTGGAAGACACTTCACAACAAAAACATAGGGTAGACTGCTGCATAGGGTTTGCAAGACTGTAAATCTTTACGGAAGCAGACTGCCTCGTCTGTCTCCCACAAAATGGATGGAATGGATCGTGGGTTTGAACCACCAACCTTTCTGTTAGCAGACCGATACAAATCTTCAAGAGAATTACATCCCAGGAAGAGGGCAGGCAAGTGCAAAGGCTTGAGGTTGGGACGAGAGTCATGTGTTGAGGAACCACAAATTAACAGCTGACCTTGGTGCCTACCATAGAAGTGAAGAGTGGATTTTTCAGACCCCCCCCCTTTTTTTTTTTAAGTAGGAGATTTTTTTTCTTAATTGTTGTAAAAATAGATAGAACACATTTGCCCATTCAACATGTTTCAGGTGTATGACTTAGTGATATCAATTACATTAATCATGTTGTGCAATCATTATCCATAATCGATGCCAAATTTCCTATCAACATAAACGGAAGCTTATTGCTTCTAATTAAGGTGATTAAAAAATTTTTTAGATTACATCCATGGTTGACAAAGTGGTAGAAGGGGCACTCCTAAAATCTGATAGGGATACATAGATACAAGATTCAGGAGAGCAATTTGGTAATGTTGTTAAGTTCCATCGAGTTGATTCCGCCTCATAGCTACCTTGTTTAGGGTTTCTGAGGGGAAGCTGGAAGGTTTGAACTGCCAAGCTTACAGTTAGCAGTCCAGTGCTTACCCTACAGGAGCAGCAGTCCATCACTAGAATTAGTCTTTGTAAAAATACTCCGATAAGATTGCAAAGATATGTGAATCCAAGATGTTGTTCATTGAAGCGTGGCTTATAATAAATATAAAAACCTTGGAGACAATCTAAGTGCCTACCATTGACCTATATGATGGTGGTGGTTATGTGCCATGGAGTAGGCTCCAACTCTTTCCAAGGCTGTATGTAAATCTTTACGGGAGCAGAAAGCCTCATCTTTCTCCCGTGGAACAGCTGGTAGTTTCAAACTGCTGACCTTGCGGTTTGTACCCCGGATTCGTACCAGAGCTGTTCACAGTAATGAGGGAGTTGTGTGTGTTGATGATAGAAAGTGCTGTAAGCTATTTTATTAATAAGATGAATAGTCTTTAAGACCACTTACCTCTTCTGTCTCTTATTAAAATTTTATTGTAGTACAAAACACATACCAAAAAATCTGTCATTTAATAGTGATCCTGCTTGGTCACCTTAGAGCAGGTGGTGGGCTGGCGACGTCTTGCGTATGGGGTCCCCAGCCGATCTCCTCCCTCCCTGCCCTCCTCGGATGGTGGCTGTTTATGCTGGACATGTGGCCAGAGACGGGTAAGGATCACGTGGAACCTCGGCAACTTAAGACAGAGCCATTGCCATACTGCAATGAGTTTCAATGACTGGTAAGACTGAGGAATTCGCACTGACCGCCTAAGACAGGCAGCGTCCCTTAAACAAACAATAAATAAGGAGGATTCAGATGCAGACAGTGCAGACCCGGTCAGGAGGCCAAGCCCCTGAGGGCCCAAGCGTTGTTGACCGTCCAAACCATAGGCTCTGAGGATCAGACTTTAGCTACCTAGTAGACATAGCAAACTGTCCCTCATCTGATTATTCAGTAATGCTTGTTAGTAATCTCATACATGAGCCCTGGATATCCACAGACAAATGTAAAAACCTTCCCTAAAAGCCGAGACTGTAAATTCCAAAAAGGCAAGTCCCCCCCAACCCCATCCAAAAAAAAAAAAAAAAAGCTAAAGAGGATAGAGAGAAACACTGTTAACTGATGATATATGGAGGGGATAATAATCAATGTAATGAAACAAGCTATATGAATGGTTGAATGTGAAGCTGATGATGTGCCCTGTAAACTTTCACTCAATCCAAAATAAAAACATTTAATTAAAAAAAAAAAAAATCTGTCATTTACCATTGTTATTTTTTTTCTGGAGTGAAGTACATTTCTATTACAAGTTAATTTTTTTCTTTAATTTTGTATTGTGGCAAATACATGCAGAACGAAACACGGGACCATCCCACAATATTCACATGTGCAGTCCAGTGGCATTAATGATGTTCGCCATGATGTACCACCATCACTACTATCTATTGCTGAAGGTTTTACATCACCCCAAAGAAACCCAGTTTAAGATGATGCAATTAAAATACTTTTGTGCAATTTTGTGATAGTTTTAAACTCAATAACTATCTTGATTTTTCACTTGCTGATTATTCTATGGACCTATGTTTAAATGATTTTCAAACTTTCAGACAGAACTGAAACTGTCTTCCACATCCCATCAATTTCATCCTATCTGTATTGGGGTTATTTATTTATTTATTTATTTTTTTCCCTTGGCGATATCCTTCCTTGAAGCTTTCTGTTTACCTGATCCAATTTGAGGTGACTCTGTAGACATGCCGCACATTTGTCCTCCTGGCCCTTCTGCACCATCATACCAGGAATTCCCTATCGTATTCCTTCCCTTGTTTCCTGGCTCCTGTATATCTTTGTCTTTCTTGGTTAAGCTTTTGTGTGTGTGTGTGTGTGTGTGTGTGAGAGAGAGAGAGAGAGAGAGAGAGAGAGAGAGAGGGAGAGATACTTGGATAGCTTCCTAAGAAGGTAAAATTTTCAAGACTTTTACAGGAAATATTTTTATCCTGTCCCCATAGTTGATGGATGGCTTGGATGGGTATAGACCTAGATTGAAAATATTTCCCTCCGATTTTTGGAAGCTTTGGTCCATTTTCTTTTGTTTTCTAGGATTGTTGAGAAAGCTAATGCCTTTCTGACTTGGGATCCTTTGTGTGTGACTTTTTTCCTCCTCTGTTTATCTCTTGTCATCTGAAGTGTTTCCATGATGAGTCCCAGTGTTTGAACATATAATTAGCCCTTTCAATCAGGCATCTCATGTTCTTACAGTTTGGAAAGGAAAAATTCTTACAGTATTTTATGGAAAGGAAAAATTCTTTTTTTTAGGGAAGCTTCTCTCTTCCTCCTGATCTCTTTTACTGGTTCCACATTGTTAGGAGTCTGCATTCTTGGAACTTGATTCTTTGATTTTCTTATCATTTACCCCTCCGTTTTTTGTGTTGATTTTATCAACATTTTCTTCTCCTTCTATAGATTTTTATTCTCTTCCCATAATCCTCAGACCTCTCTTGTTCTCCAACCATTCCCTCTCTCTGCACTCTCTTCTCTTTGTTCATTTTGGTCTGTTCTTATTTATAAAATGTCTGTTAATCCTTGGTAGTATGTTAAAGTTAAGTTAACAACTGTCATACTAATTGGAAGCACTAGATTGGAAACCACAAGGTCAGCAGTTCAAGCCCACCAACTGCTCTGCAAAGGAAAGAGGAGGCTTTCTGTTCCCGCAGATTTATAGCTTCAAATCTTGACCCTATCCAAGGTCGCTATGAGTCAGAACCCACTCAACAGCATTTAACAACAACACACATGGGTAAGGCTGTTTCTCTAGGGGTATACTAACAGGACCCAAACATTTCACAAGAAGCCCTGAGAAATCTGTTGATTCTTTTTTTTTAGGCTAGTCAGTTTTCCTAGAGAGGATCCTCCAGTTTTCTGGATGATCTTTGTCAACATTTTGTCAATGGGGCACCCTCACCCCAGCCCCATCTGTGCCTCGTGAACCATAATCAAGAGTTTGACCTCTTTCATCTTTTACTGGCATGGCCATGGGGAGTTCCTGGGTTGTGTATGCTGGAAGGGAAATTTGGGGGCACTTTGTTGCTGTTGTTATTGCTGTCGATTTGACTCTACCTCATGGTGACCCCATGTGCAATATTGCATGAAGCTGTACCATCTGTGCTGGTATGCTGCGGCAGCCACTGTCTATTTTGAGCGTCTTCCAATTTAAAAGGCTCATATTCTATCACTTTATTGGACTATATTCCGTTGTGATCCATAAGGTTTTCCTTAGTTAATATTGTTGGAAGTAGATTACCAGGCCTTTCTTCCTACTCTGTCTGTCTGAAAGTTCTGCTGAATGTATCTACCTGCTGAGATGTGAAATACTACTGACATAGCTTCCGGCATCATAGCAATACCTAAGTCACCACAGCATAACAAACTGACAGATGGGCATCTTACTTGCTCAATTAAAAAAAAAAATTAAGTTCAATTAGTTCTCATGCTTTCAACTCACTCTGCATTCCTGCCTTAAGTATCTGGTGCCTATATTCTGCTGCTCCCTGATCCTGTATGTTTTTTTAACATTTTATTGTGCTTAAGGTGAAAGTTAGGAATTCAGCATGTCCAAAAATGAACTCCTCTCTTCCTCACCTGAAGGAGCTCTGGTAGCATAGTGGCTATGAATCAGGCTACTAACCTCAAGGTCAGCAGTTCAAAACCACCAGCTGTTCCATGGGAGATGCTTTCTGCTCCCGTAAAGATTTACAGCCTCAAACCCTATACAGGGTGTCTATGAGTCGGAACCAACTCCGTGGCACACTGCCACCATCAAGTTGAGAGTTTAGATAGCAAGCTAATTTTCCATTCTGGCATTCTGTGATATTGATTGTGATCCTTCAATGTGTCAGCCTTTCTCTCCCCCTCCACCCCTGTTTCTACTCTGGGCTCCTAGTTTCCAATTGTCAAGTCTCTCTGCCTCTCCCTGAATTCTCATCTTTGTTTATGAGCAAATGCTGTCCTTTTGGTCTCTTAGACTCGATTGTTCTGAATGTTATTTCTCCTGGGTGTTATTATTTATTTTATAGGTCACTTTGTTATTTGGTGGAAATGTGGTCTCCGGAAGCAGCTTCAGTTCCAAATTAGAAGATGGTCTTAGGGAAATAATAACAGGGTCCCTCCAGCCTCTGTCAGATCAGTAAATCTGGTCTTTTGTTATGAATCTGAGTGTCGTTCTACTTGTCCCACCCAGTCTTGCCAGGTCCTCTCTTACGTTCCTGATCAGAGTGGTCAGTAGTAATAACCAGGTACCATCTAGTTCTGGTCT
>NW_006408954.1:1308255-1309867 GCF_000296735.1 Chrysochloris asiatica
GCCAGAAATTCAAGCTGGATTCAAAACAGGGCTTGGGATAAGGGATGGCATTACTGATATCAGATGGATCTTGGTTAAAAGCAGAAAATACTGGGAAATTGTATATCTGTGTTTTATTGAGTATACAGAAGCATTCAACTGTGTGGATCAAAACAAACTATGGATAACATTACAAAGAATGGGAATTCCAAACTCTTAATTGTGCTTATGCAGAAACCTATACATAGAATAAGACACAGTTATTCAAACAGAACAAGATGATACTATTTTAAAATCTGGAAAGCTGTTTGTCAGGGTTTTGTCCTTTCACCATAGTGTTCAATCTGCATGCAGATAAAATAATCTGAGAAGCTGGACTGTATGAAGAAATACCCAGCATCAGGATTGGAGAAAGTCTTATCAATAACCCACAATATGCGAATGACACAATCTTGCTTGCAGAAAGTGAAGAGGACTTGGACATGTTATAAGAAGGGATCAGTCCCTGGAGAAGGACATCATGCTTGATAAAGTGGAGGACCAGTAAAAAAGAGGAAGGTCCCCAACAAGATGGATAAACTCATTAATGGTGACAACAGGCTCAAACATAACAATTGTTGGATGGCACAGGACTGGGCAGTGTTTTATTCTATTGTACATGGGATGGTTATGAGTCGGAGCTAAATGGATGGCACCTAATAACAATATGAGGACACAGACGACTTTGTTACACAGATTGCCATATATAACCAGAAGTCATATTCTCTTCTTTTGAATCTTTTCTGTCAAAGCTTCTGTAATCATAATAATCCTTCTCCAAGAGATTCTCAGAAAAAGTAGGATTCAAATTAAATGTAAGGATTTTAGATTCCTTGTTTCAGTTATCAGTTGCTGAATAACAAAGAACCCTAAAACATACTGACTTAAAACAACCACAGTCATTTATTTGCTCTTGATTCTGTGGTTTGGATGGGGTTTTTAGGAGGGCATCTCACTTACGTTCCACAAGGGAATCAACTGGAGGTGGTGGTTCCACTTAAAAGATGACTCACTCATATGATTAGCAGATCATTCTGGCTGTAGGACGGGCTTTTGCTGCAGCTGTCCCTCAGGGAGTGAGTTCTCTTTCATTTGAATAGCTTGGACTCCATGGAAGCTGGGGTAATGGGAAGTCTCCCAAGACCAAGTTTGCCAAGAGGACAAGCTCAATGTGTAAGCACTTCTCAAACCTTAACTTGTATTATATGCTATTGTCCCAACAAAACAAGGGAATACTGAATGATTTAACATCAGAAAAGATAGGTCGCAGGATTGTATCCTTTCACTATACTTATAGAATTTGTGTGCTGAACAAATAATTTTGGATACTACAATATATGAAAAAGAATGTGGAATCATTATTGGAAGAAGGCTGATTAACAAGCTGTGATATGCAGATGACACAACTATGTTTGCTGAAAGTAAAGAGGACTTAATATACTAACTGATGAAGATCTAAGACTGCAGCCTTCAGTATGGATTGCACCTCAATGTAAAGAAAATAAAAACTCCTCTCAACTGGACCGATAAATAACACCATGAGAAACAGAGAAAAGATTGATTGAAGTTGTCAAAGACTTCATTTTGTTTGTAT
>NW_006408954.1:1311112-1315863 GCF_000296735.1 Chrysochloris asiatica
AGGTGCTCCTCATTCAAGCCATGGTATCTTTGTGGTATTTTGTCCCAATGACCAAAGCCAATCACATGGCCAAGCCCAGAATCAGTGTGTGAAAAACACTTCTTATGCATGCAAAAGCTGGACATTGAATAAGGAAGACTGTAGAAGGCTATGAAGATTTGAATCATGGTGTTGGTGAAGAATAGTGAATATAGCATGGATACCAGAAGAACAAATACATCTATCTTGGAAGAAGTACAGCCAGAATGTTCCTTAGAAGTGAGACTTCATCTCTCATACGTTGGACATGAGGGACCAGTCCCTGGGAAAGTACATCATGCTTGGTAAAGTAGAGGGTCCTTGAAAAACAGAAGACCTCCAATGAGATGGATGGACACTGGCAGCGGTGGGCTCAAACATAACAACAGCTGTGAGGATGGGTCTGTACCAGGCAATATTTCATTCTGTTGTGCATAGACTTGCTCTGAAATGGAACTGATACAATGATACCTAACAACAACAATGTCCCAATGGCCAAAGCCAGTCACATGGCCAAGCCCAGAACCAGTATGTGGAAATACTTCAGAATGGTATGAATACCAGAAATCATGGTTCTATGGGGCCATGTAGAAGTTGGGACTCTAAAATTTTTTTGTATGAATCTATGTTCATATTAAGCAGCCATGGTGGTTCAGTGGGTAAGTGCTCACTGCTGATTGAAAGATGGGTGGTTTGAACCCACCAATCATGTCTTGGGACAAAGATGTGGTAGTCTGCTATGGGGCAGTTCTGCTCTGCCCTCTTGGGTCTCTGTGAGCTAAGATCAGCTAGACTGCAATGGGTTATATTAATGTTCATTGTATAATTGTTTCATTTTCTTTATGAAACTTTGGTGTGTCAGACTTGTTTTCTTGTAGATGGTTTATGTAGTATGGATATTAAATAAATACTGCACTAGAGACAGAAATATTGTCAGCCTTTTGACTTGAAATGTTTCTGAGTGGACTATAACGACTCAAATTGTATAGCTTACCCATTGCTGTAATGACTGTGTTAATGAAAGGCATGGAGAAATCTCTGTACTGGATCACATTTCTAAATATATCTTGCAAGGTAATTATGTACAGGCAGTCCCAGTGTTTCAGATGTCTGACTTATGGACAACTCCTATTGTCTTTTGTGTTATGTAAATTCATCATTACAATGTTTTCACGACAGTCACCTTCACTTAAAGCATGTGCAGCTTCTAAATCACTGATAAGGTTTTGAGCCTTTTCTTGCACTAAAACAAAAACAAAATCAAACTCATTGCCATCGAATCGATTCTACCTCATTCTTGCACTAACGGCTAAAGAAGAACCATATGTCCCTGTTCTGACTTACCTACAAATGCTTGAAGACACAGTTGAGAACAGATCTCGCTTATAGCCTGGGGACCACCAATATTGTTTTTGTTTGAAGTCTACCAGAGGTTAGTGCTCATGTAAGAACTCAGTTATTTTTACAGAATTCCTTGGAAATTCCAAACGTATTTCTCATTATGTGATGTCCAAGAGTATTCTGATCATTCCTGAGTTTGGTAGGGCTGAAGTGCCTTAGTTTGTGCTGTTTCTAGTAAGTTCTGACCTCAGAGTGATAATTGTGTTCCTTTTGTACACAGGAGTTCTCTACCTTCAATATGGAGATGAAACCAAGCAGCTCAGGATGCCGAATGAAATTACAAGTGCAGACACAATCCGTGCTCTCTTTGTAAGTGCCTTCCCCCAGCAGCTCACCATGAAAATGCTGGAGTCTCCAAGTGTTGCCATTTACATCAAAGATGAAAGCAGAAACGTGTATTATGAATTAAATGATGTCAGGTGAGTCATCAATGCCATTATTTTGGTCTGCTGTGTTGCATTTAGCATTGATACAATTTGTGTAGAGTTCAAATCTCTCAGTGTCCTAGTGAGTAAAGTAGTGATTGTCCTATTGGGCAGGCATATCTCATCCATGTATGAATTCACTATCCAGTTCCATGCAATTCATTGACAGGGTGCAATTTACCAAAATGATAGACATTTTCCACATGGATCTTTGATGTTACATCTGAAAAGGATGTGAGAAATCATCCAATCTACTGTATTATCTGAGTTAGGGAAACTCAAAAGTTAGGAAACGAAGGTCCAAAAAGGTGGAAAGACTTCATCAAGGTCTTGAGATTTGAAGATAGTACTTAGGACTAGAATATTCCCAGCACCTTATCATGTGGTCTTTCTCTAACAAAACCTCTGTATTTTAAAATAATGATTCTTCTGGGTGTACTATACATATCTAACAAGATAGAATGAAAGCGGTACACCCTGCTTAAGAGACATTTACATTAGTCATTTGTCTCTTAAATAAATATTCTTTGTCCAAAACATCTCACTTTCCTGGTGGGTTTCCTTCAGGGCCCTGAGGTGAATGTACTCTAAATTGAAGCTAATTAGATATCTAGGTTTTTCAGAGGGCACAGAAATAAAAGCATCTTGACTGACGGAAGAGGGTTGTATATAGGGAAGAAAGACCCATTTAATGTGTCCCAGCTAAACAACGTGAGAAACAAGACTTAAATCAATACAAACCAGCAGTTGCCAATACAGCCTAAACAGGACAAGATTACCTAGCGGCCAATCCCGTCTGTTTTTCTATGTTATGAGACATTTGCTGTTGCTGTTAAGTGCCATTGAGTCGGTTCCAGCCCATAGCGACCCTGTATAGGGTTTACGAGGAGCAGCTGATGAGCTTGAACTCCCTATCTTTTAGTTCTAACAGCTTTGCAGTCTGGTGAATTAACCCACGGTGCCACACAATGAGACATCTAGGTTCCTATAATGTCGAAGGCCTGGCTCCAATTGCATAGCCAATATGCTTCCAAGACCAGCTCCACACATGGTTCCTCCATGTTCTTTGTTGATAACTCTTTCTAACTCTCAGTCACAGATCTGGATCAGAAACTGGGATTTCTGGGTCCCTGCTCCGTACGAATAGCAGGCTGTCCTGTTTCTTCATCATAGAGTCCTGGTGTGGCACTGTGGCTTAATGCGCCAGACTGCAAAGCCGTTTGAACTACAGGGTCATTGGTTCAAGCTCACCAGTTGCTCCTTGGAAACCCTATACAGGGTCGCTATGGGTTGGAACCAACTTGACAGCACTTAACAACAACAACTTTTTTATTTATGTCCTGGTGTGGCGCTGTGGGTTAATGCGTCACACTGCAAAGCCGTTTGAGCTTTCAAGTTCACCAGCTGCTCCTTGGAAACCCTAAACAGGGTCACTATGGGTCGGAACCGACTTAACAGCACTTAACAACAACAACAACAACTTTATTATTATTATTTAAAGATGACTCCAGTGCAAAATAAATGTAAACTGATAAATATCTAACAATTATCACAAATGACATATTTAGGCATGTGCTGAGGTGTATGAGTAATTTAGGGCTTTCAAAGTTTGACACATGCCCTCAGGTATTGGTGCTACATCTGTTACATAACCTTCTTGCTTTTTACAAACACCTTTAAATATTCATGGGTAACAGAAAATTTATGATTGTTTGAGATAAATTATTCATCAAGATGTCATCCCCCTTAAAAAATTTTTTTTTTTTTTTTGTAATTTGTAAGACATAAAAGGAGCTCTGGTAGCTTAGTGGTTACGAATCAGCCTGCGAACCACAAGGTAAGCAGTTCGAAACTACCAGCTGCTCCGCGGGAGAAAGATGAGGCGTTCTGCTCCCGTAAAGATTTACAGCCTCGGAAACCCTGTACAGGGTCGCTATGAGTTGGAACCGACTCCACGGCACATAATAACAACAACAACAAAACTTAAATGTAAAATAATCACGTGATATTTAAAGAGTCTACTTGGAGTAATATAATGCCATGGAGTGTTTGTACATGGCAATGCTGTTTTTCATTCATCATATTTCTGTGTTTTGCTCTTATGGGAATGGAGGGCTAAAGTAATCCTAAATAAGTGGGAAACAGAATGAAGCCCCTCTTGATTACAGAACTCAAGGCTAAGGAGGTTATTAGGAACAATTTAACCCTTCCATCTTGGAGCCTATGCAAGCATTTTAATATTATCAGGAGTCTTAACATTTTCTAAATCATTTACATACTATAAAGTCAAATTATTTGTCTTTTTTAGGTGTTCTTTAATAGCGTCCTGACATAGTCACGGAAAATAAAAAGGGAGAACAAATAGGGAGAGGTCCCTAAAACATGCAAACTAAGATGATCTGCCCTTAATGAAAATTCAGTTGGTAAATTGATGAAAAGGGACTTGAAAGAACAGGTGGCCCTTTTAAACACTGATCATTCTCAGTTAAGGGATTTATATTTGTTGAGATGATCATCTTCATGATACTCAAGCCTGATTTTCTTTCTTTTAAAAAAAAAAAAAAATCTCATTTAAAATGTTTGAGTGGAGAAAACTTTTAATGATGACTGTAAAATTTATGCTTAAAATATATGCTGTTGAGACCCAAAGTAACTTCAGGCTCAGGTGGTAAGGAGCTTAAAGGACTCAGCTTTGGGTAACTACTATAACTCTCCTTTACCTGAGTCCTTTTTAGCTGCTGTTAGAGTGGATTCTGACCCATGGCATCCCCACGTGTGCAAACTAAAACCGCTCCATAGAGTTCTCAAGGCTGTGACCTCTCAGAAGCAGATCATCACCAGGCCTTACTTCTAAGGTGCCTCTGACTGGATTTGAACTGTCAACCCTTCAGTTAGTTGTTGTTAAGT
>NW_006408954.1:1316138-1324789 GCF_000296735.1 Chrysochloris asiatica
GTTGCTCTGCTTTTATGCGTAAGGTGTCTCTGTTTTATTTTTATTTGAACAGTAGAATAAATTCTAACTTCTTGTATATCAGAGCTACAGCAAAAAAGACAAGAAGAATGCATTCTGTAGGTTTTTACTGAAGACAGTAGCTTCAGTCTTCAAAACCCAGAGACAAATTTCACTTCATAACCTTACATATTTTTGAACTGAGAGTATATTTGATAAGCACTTGTGTTGGGGTCTCCTTGTTTCCTTTAGGGAAATGTTAATTAGAGTTCAGGTTGGAATTCTGTGTTGTAAATGTTGCCATGGCAAATACAATCTGGACTTTTGTTGTTGGTTTATTCAGGATGAGCATGTTTCTAAAATAATCGTAAGAGGACATCCTGCATTTTAAATACCTTTAGAATCAGTCCGTTTTTATCATGGTTTACACTTGCTGCACGTTGTCACCACAAGATTTTTTCTCCCTCTTGCAAAGGGTGAGTTCTTTTAGTGAATCGCCATTCCTTTACCTTCTGTGAACTCTCCATATTAACCTAGACTTTTAATAACAAGGACTGCTGGCTTCCCCCTCAAGCAGACTCTAATGAGTTACTTGAAACCTGGAGAAACAGCACAAGCTTGGACTAGTCATTGCTTCAAAGCAATTACTGATGGATATTTAAAGGAAAGAAACAAGACTAGTCCAAGATTCCTCCACTTTGTTTTAAACAAAACAAAACCCCATAATCCCGGTGATTGAGATCAGCCCTGTAAATGTGTGGCTGCACCTGGAGGGAAGGAATGTGGCCTCCTGCGCACGCTCCCCTTGGATCACCGCTGCGGGATTGAGCGGCATCTCACAGTGTAGACGGGGCTGCTGAAGGGTACGTTTGGGTGGCCGTTCTGCAGCTGAAAGGAGAAGGATTTCACATGCATTCATAGGCTCTTAAATAATTTTCAGGTAGGCTTCTGAGCAAGATGTGGGACTTCTGTCTTTTGCTGCAGTCTTTCTCCTGGGCTTTAAGTGCTTGGGCTCAGGAGGACGGGCTAGTAGAAGCATTTTTCTACTATTGATGGCAGTGGGTTTGGGTTTATTGCTCCTAAAAGGAGCACTGGTGATACAATGGTTAAATGCTCAGCTGCTAACCGACAGTTCAGCAGTTCTAACCCATCAGCCGCTCTGCAGGATAAAGATGAGGCAAATTGTTTCATAAAGATTACATACAGCCTCAGACACTTCAGACACTTTTATTCTGTCTTGTAAAGTCTCCGTAAGTCAGAACTAACTTGATGGCATAAATACCTGGCTCCTTCAGAAACTCAATTTGCCTGTAAAAAAAAAGGTATCTCTAAAAATCCACTGCAGAAGAATAAAAGCTATTGTAAAGATACTGGTTTTGAGCTTTGTCATTCTCCCCACCACCCCTTGAACTTCAGATTCTTTTTTTTTCTTTGCTGAAAGTGTTTAAAAGGGGAGGGAGGAAGGGAAGCATTTTTCTTTTGTGTGCCTTCAGTTAGAGAAGCAGAAACCCAGGTGTTTGGGCAAAGTAAGCAATTAAATATTTAAATATCAACTTAATCTCTTTGAACATATTGCCAATATTGGAGCTTTATTGTTTTTGAAAGTGTTAGCTTTCCATGTTCAGAATCTTGAAAGAAAGTTCATGCTACCCGATATTTACGCGTGGAGAATGATACGAAATGGATAATATTTCCCTTGGGGAACATTTAAAAAAAAAAAAAAAAAGACAGGAAAAGCTGAAATCACTTTTTTTCTGTCCCTTATTTATGTTTGCCTGTAATGTGGTAGAAGAATTTTCTGTTTGACTTATTGCAGACAGTGATGGACTGTCTTTTGATGTCTTTTACCTGATTCTTAAGGGCAGGTAAAGGAAATGGCCAAATTCAGACTCCTGTCACCTGCCATTGTTATTGCTGTTTTTGATTCCAGGAACATTCAGGACAGATCTCTCCTTAAAGTGTACAACAAGGATCCTGCACATGCATTTAATCACATGCCAAAAACTGTGAACGGAGACATGAGGGTAAGTGTTTGTTTTATTTTTTAAATTGGGTTCTGAGGGCTACGTACCTCTTACTCTTGCAGGTTCTTCTGAAATAATTGTACCTTTTCACTCAACCTAGCCTGGTGGTTCAGTATTTGTTCCTTGTTAGAGAAATCAGATTTCCTGCTCGTTGGAGGGACATGAGTTGAAAAGGACTGGGCACATCCTAATTTATCTCCAAATGTGGAGTTTAGTCATGTTCTTCTTTAAAAGTCTATACATAAAAGGGCTCCTCTCCTTGGTTCTTAATACGTTAACTCACTCAGAGGATCTCTTGCTGTTTTGTTTTGTGTTGTTTTGTTTTTCTTACACCTAAAACATTAACAAACTAAAGCAAAAAAAAGAAAAGAAAACTGCAATTGCCTATAAAAACTATTTGTGTTCTTACATTAGTTATTCTAAGTCCTAGTATCTTAGTAACATTACTCAGCTTGTAATACACAACAGTTTATTGGTTTACTATTGTTCTGTATTAAATACTATCAAATCTCTCAACTGTGTTTGAGCCATGATACAAAAATCTACCTGATATGGGAGGTAACAGTTTCTCTGTTTAGATAATCTCAGGAGGTTATCCAAGCATTCAGAACACATGGGGATGTTTTAAAAGAAAGAGAACAGGGAAATTGAAAAAGACAGATTTTTTAAATCATACTGAAGGCAGGTCCACTAGAACGGGATTAAGTTTCTAACTATAGTTCTACATTTCTCTGCATTCAAAATTGCGGGGGCGAGGGGGGGAATAAAAATTTGCGTCTCCAACTGTTTCACCCAACACATTTATACGTGATGTACCATTTTGTATCACCTTATCTCGGGATAAGCACATGGCTGGGATATGGACGTTTAATTAGGGGAAAACATGAACTAACAGTATTGCTAAAGAAACCTAGGGAGCTGTTTTGTCCTAGAGTTGCAATAGGGTTTCTAAAGATGATGTTGTCTCTGCTTCCTAGTAGGATGTAGTAGTTTTGTATTGCTGATGTAACAAACTACCACCAATTTAGTGACTTGAAACACAGAGATTTGCTGTTCTACATTTATGGAGGTCAGAAGATCTAAATCCGTTTTGCTATTGTTCTTGCCGTTGCTTCACAGCGACCCCACACATGCAGAGTATAAGTGCTCCATACAGATTTCAAGGCAGTGGCTTTTCAGAAGCAGAGCACCAGGCCTGCATCTGAGTGTGTTACAACCACCAACCTCTCAGTTAGTAGTTGACTGCTTACCCTTTTGCACCACCTTGTTGTTTTAAGTGCCATCTAGTCGGTTCAGACTTACAGCGACCCTGTACAGGGTTTCCATGAAGTGGCTGGTGAGTTTGAACCACTGACCTTGTGGTTCAAACCAACCTTGCAGTCCATGGCTTTATCCCACAGCACCACACCAAGACTCCTTGTGCCACCTTTGTTGTTGTTGTTGTTGTTAAGTGCCATTGAGTTGGTACTGATCCATAGTGATCCTTTATAGGGTTTCCTAGGAGCAGCTTGAACTGCCTATCTTGTGGTTTGAATGGACTTTGTGATGCAGCGCATTAGCATTATCCTGCAGTGCATGGACCTCCAAAATCAGACAGGAATGAAATCAAGATTGCATTACCTTCTGGAAGCTCTAGAGGACAATTTAGTCCCTTGTCTTTACATCTGGCTGCCTGGTAGGGCACTGTGGGATAAGCGCTGGACTGCTAAATGCAAGGTTGGTGGTTCAAACCCACCAGCTGCTCCTTGGATGTGTGATTTGGAAATGACTCAACGGCACTTAACAACAACTACAGAGGTTTCTTACATTTCTTAGTTTACGCTCCTTTTCCTATATCTTCAAAGTCAGCAAGTAACATGTCTCTAACTCTGACCCTGTGTCTCTCTCTAACCCTCCCTTCTGCCTCTTTCTTCCATTTGTAAAGCCCCTTGTGATTACATGGAGCTCATCCAGGTAATCCAGGATAATCAGCCTCTTTAAAGTTCAGTTGATTAACAACCTTAACTCCATCTGCAATTTTGATTCCCTTTAGCATGTAATCAAACCTTCACAGGTTCTGGGGATTAGGCTACGGATGGACATCGTGTTGGGGTGGAGTCATTTTATCTTCCACACAGAGAATGAGACATGAGAATACAGCTGAGAGTCCAGCAAGCCCAATAGAAAGTGCTCGGTTTCAGGCTTGGAATACAAGTGATGACATTAAGGAATCCGAGCTCTTATTTACTCAACTGCTGCTTTCTTACGTTGGAGAATTTTGTGTGATTCCAAGTGAAGGTTATGTTGTTGCTTTAGAAAACCTAGGATTTTGATGACTCTTTTCAGTCAATCATACTTTAAATGTGAACCAGCATCACGTGAAGACAGATTGAGTCATGCTGATAATGAGGCATGCACTACATATTACGGGACCTTTTTGTCTTTTAATACTTTGTTATTCTCGCTGTCAGTGACATTCTTTAGAGTCTTTTCTTGCATGGATAACTTTACTTTTGGATATGTCTAGCCTTGGAACTCAAGTTCCATGGTGCTCACTCAGGGTTCTATTTCTGTTAGACGTAAAGTCATTTCCACTCAGGCTCCCCAGATTCGCCTCTGAAAATCTTGTTTATGGCTGGTCAGGACACCTGTTTTAACTGTTAAGCATATGTAGTGCCTCCATAAGGACCAGCAGCAAGCAGAGAGAAAAACCAAATATTAACCATATGGACAAAGCCTATTAGAATTCAGAACTTTTGCTATAGGTTCCAGAAAACTTGGTCTGCTTTTCCTTTTAGTTGAGACAGTCGTGATTATTTTCTGAGTTGCCCACAGCCTCCTTTTTGTGTGAGAAGATCAACTTTTGTCCCCACATGAAGGGACAACAAATATTTACCATCCTAATCGTGGTGTGGCGCTGCAGGTTAATGCACTGGACTGCAAGGTCGGTTTGTACTGCAAGGTTGGTGGTTGAAGCTCACCAGCTGCTTCTCAGAAACTCTGTACAGGGTCGCTATGAATCGGAACCCCAAGGCACTTAGCAACAACAACCATCAAGAGGAGAGGAGTGCAGTAGCTCCATAGGCTAAGCACTGGACTATGAACCACAAGGTTTCTGCTCCCAGAAGCCCTATCCAGGGTCGCTGTGAGTCAGAACTGACTCCACAGCACTTCACAACAACAACAAAAAGCAACAAGAAGACTTTTATGTTCCAGTGAACACTGCTTTGAAATGAGAACAGTGAATGATTCAAAACCCAACGAGGTGTAATCATGATGCCAAGAGATAAGTCTCTTCCTGCCTTTCCATGCAACTCTGCCTGCAGCTTGCAACTTGGCCCTGGTGGATGGATGTGGAATTCCTTCATAATTGGCTCTGGTGGTTGGAATTCACTCTCCTACCTCAATGTCTGTATCTGCATTGCGGTCAAAGGGAAGGGAATTTTGTTGAGCCCTGTACAACCCTAGTGCTCATCGTAAAGCACAGATATAGGGACCAGAGCTAGGATCCATGGGGGTGGATTAATCCTAGAGGCATAGTGAGTTCAGGGCAGCTCCATCCTCCCTTACGTTTGCAATGTGAGTGTGGTTGCAAAGGAATTTGACTATAATTATGCACATGAGTCTGTACTTACCACAGCCCTGTGCCTGATGTCATTCCAGCTTCACTTGAAGCTTCCTGAGACCGCCTTGGAGACCTTCCAGTGCCCACTCATTACCAATAAACATGCACATCATGAAAAAGTTGGGTAGGGACAAGCAGAGTGTCAACAACAGCAATATTGGAACTTTGCAACTTTCCTCAATCGGTGAATATTATTAACACCTTGCCTTTGAAAGAAACGAAAATGTAAGTCTGTTTCTACAAGTCAGTTCACCCACTGGGAGCAGATTTATCATGGTGTTTTCAGGAAGCGTGTGAGATTCAATGCACACACTGTGAGGTGATGGGCTTTGGAGTATGCGTGGAGTATGTGCTTGGCGGAGAAAAAAAAAAGCATCTAGTCTTTCATTTAAGGTGTAACTAATCATTTTTGAGGCTTGCGGTTTTCTGCTGCAGCTGAGTTCCCTGTGTCTTCTTTTAGTTTCCATGTGGGTGCCAATCACTATGAGCTGAATAGTTCTCCTGTCTTGCTATTCTGGATAGTAGCATTGATGATTCAGGAAGGAGCTCGGGTGGCACAGTGGTTAAGCACTCAGATACTTGTTGAAGAGTCAGTGGTTTGAACCTGTGGCTTGGAGCACAGGAGGAAGATGTGGCAGTTTGTTTCCAGAGAGATTTCCGGACTTGGAAATTGTAGGGCAGTACTCCTGTGTCTTATAGGGTTGCTGTGAGTTGAAATTGTCTCAGTGGCAAGGGTTTGTTTTTGGCTATTGATAATTTGGCCCCCAAGGAACAGAGCTCACCATATGAAAACTGGCCTCTTATCAAACTCTTAGATCTATCACTGGGGTTTTAATTTACAAGGTGCAGAAGCCAAAAAAAAAAAAAAAAAAATTTTAATTTACAAGGTGCAGAAGCCAAAAAAAAAAAAAAAAAACAACCCCAGAGCAGCACTGTACAACTCAAAGATAAACCACTGCCACCGCAAGATGCTGTTAAATCAACTCTGACTCATGGAGACCCTACGTGTGTCAGAGTAGAATTATTCTGAGTTTTTGTAAGTAGATGCCAGGCTTTTCTTCTGAGGCACTTCTGGGTGGACTCGAACCTGCAGTCTTTTGGTTAGCAGCTGAGTGTGTTAATTGTTTACACAACCCAGGGACTCACAAAGAAAGTACCAGTGATTCTTTAATTCCCCAAGTGCAGTGGCTTGTTCTCAGTGTTAGGACCCCTCCATCTCCTTAGGTGTTTTAAAGCCACTTCCCAACATTCTCTGGTCTCACCTTTCAGTATTCCCAGGCTGTCTTCTTTCTTTAATTTCAGCTACATGTCTTCATTTTTCACCTGTGTGTAAGCAGTTTCCAGTCTGTATGTAGAACACACTGCCCAGAATCAGCCCTGCATCTGAAATTACTTCAAATTAGACAAGGCTGATGTTGCCTAGTGGTTCTTTTCTGTTTGAACTCTGCCTTTGACACCTTTAAAAAACACAAAAACATGTTTCTTTGGTTTCATTACGTTGCCGTTTCTAAACTTCTCACCTATATTCAAACGTGTGGTTTGACATCTTTCACCGACTCTTAACCCCTGAATGGTCCTCAGTATGCTCTGGTTCACTCTCTTTTTTTAAAGCTGTGAACCTTGTGATTTTTGTCAGACCTCCTTTTTCAACTACTGTATAACAGTGTGCGTGGCCTTTGAGAAGATCACTTTAGTTCTGCTCTCTCTCGAGTTCAAGACCCAAATGGTCAACTTCCAAGTGATTCACTTCACATGGATATTATTCCAGTATTTCAAATATGCGCTGTTGAAGGGGAAAAAAAAAAAATCCTAATCTCTTTTTCTCAGCCTTTCTCTTCCTTTATTCTGTATCTTTGTAATGGTGTGTGTGTATGTGTAGCCTTATGTGTTCAGGGGAATGGGGAAGAAGAGAATTAAAAGGTTGAGATATCAATATTATTCTCTTGCCAAATTCTATTTTCTCAGCTTATCCAATCAATCACCAAAATGTCCGTACTATTAAAATGTCCATACTACTATCTCTATAATTATTTTGTTTTTTTTGTTGTTTGGTGGGTTTTTGGGTTTTTTTTTTTTTTGCATTAACTAAGCTCTTTCAAAAGAGCTTTGGTAACGTAGTGGTTACGAGTCAGGCTGCTAACCTCAAGTTCACTAGTTTGAAACTATCAGCCATTCTGCAGGAGAAAAATGAGACTTTCTGCTCCCATAAAGATTGGCAGCCTCTCAGAAACCCTATGCAGGGTCGCTATGAGTTGGAACCGACTCCACGGCACACCACCACCACCAAGTTCTTTCAGGAAGTCCTGGTGTGGTACTGTAGGATAATCACTGGACTGTGAACTACAAGGTCAGCAGTTCAAACTCACCAGCTGCTCCTCAGAAATCCTATACAGGGTTGCTATGAGTTAGAACTGACTCGATGGCACTTAGCAACAAGCATTTTCATGGGTGATCTCATTTCATTAAGACAAAATTTTGAGGCAGATAGTGCTCTAACTCCCATCTTCCCAGCTGATGAAACCGTTTTTTAGGGATGTTAAGAAGTTTGCCTAAGGCTACAAGGCTAGAAAGTAGGAAAACAGAGATTTGACCAGGCAGTCTGGCCCCAGATCCAAACATTTGGCTCTACTGCTCTCCTGATGTCATTATAGCACTCATGATTTCTCCACCTGTTGGTACCCACTCAGGCCTAGCAATTTCTGCCACGTCATCTCCCTAAGTCCAGCTCCTGTGTGCAAACAAGAGCAAGGGCCATGCCATTCCCACCCAATACTCCAGCAGAACCATCTCACATTTCTTTCTCCTCACATTGAATTTTCTCCGGTTCACTTCCAGGTTTGCCCTCTCCCTCCCCACACATCTCCCTTTCATAAAATTCTGCCACTTCTGAATCACTAGTCACTGAAAACTCTATGCATAGCAGAGAAATATTGTCAGATATAGGACTGGAAGGTGGGAGGGCACTCAGAAAGCGATTGTGGAAAAAAATGCCTCCTCAAAGTAGGGTTGACCATAATGACATGAAT
>NW_006408954.1:1359858-1376709 GCF_000296735.1 Chrysochloris asiatica
TGTTGTTGGCGGAGCGCTCTGCTATACGTCCACCTGATCCACCATCTTGTTTGTTCTCTATCAGGACTGTGTACTTTTAAAATCTCATGTATATGAGTCCAAGCAGTGACCATTTACCCTAAAGTGAAAATGAGAATGTTAGGTGGGGCAAGAAAGCTAAAGGAATGGAAATAGAACAACCAGAACAGAAATAATAATATTGACACATTGTAGAAAATGTAACTAATGTCACTGAGCTATATATGTGTGTGTGTTGTTGTTGTTAAGTGATGTTGAGTGGGTTCCAACTCATAGCAACCCTATAGAGGGTTTTCGAGGAGCCGATGGAGAGTTTGAACCACCAACTTTGTGGTTCATACTGACCTTGAGGTTAAGTGCTTATCCTATGGTGCCACACCAGGACACACACTCTCACTCTAGGTTGGTGGTTCAAACTCACCAGCCGCTCCTTGGAAACCCTATACCGGGTCACTATGAGTCAGAATCAATTCACCTGTACTTACGATCAACAAGAAGTCTCATTAAGGTGCCTTCATAAAAATAGGTTCTATGAAAACTGTGGTTTCTGAGAGGGATCTGCTGCAGCAGTTAAACTCAAGAGAGAGATGTCAGCTTGGAAAGTTATGGTGACTGTTTTTTGGAATTTCAAAGGAGTATTCCTGATAGCTTTTCTCAAAGGACACAGGATGATCATAGGGCCCTATGAAGAAATTTTTAGAAAATTAGAAACTCTGTTGGTGAGAAAAAGGGTCAGGTAAGTTGCACTGAGGAATTCTTTTCCTTCTCAAAAATGCACCTGTTCCTTCTTCAGGGGTAGCAAGGGCTGTCCCAGGAGAATTTTGTTGGGACACCTTGCCCCATTGAACCTTACAGACCTGATCTTTCCTCTTCAGATGTCTTTTCCCCTCAAATTCAAAGAACATTGATAAGGAGCATGATTGAGTACCTCAAAGATGCACAAACTTCCATTTTGACTTGGTATAAATCAAAGAGTGCAGATATCTTTGGGGTAAGACTAGGGACGAAGGCACTGCCTTCAAACTATGTAGACCTAGATAGAGGTGGTGGTGGTGGTGGTGGTTATGTGCCGCGGAGTCGGTTCTGACTCATAGCAACACAGTACAAGGTTTCCAAGACTGTACATCTTTACGGGAGCAGAAACCCTCATCTTTCTCCCGCAGGACAGCTGGTAGTTTTGAACTGCTGACCTTAAGTTTAGCAGCCAATTTGTAACTACTACCAGAGCTCCTCTAGATGGAAGAGATGCTGAGAAATATTTTGATATTTTTATCTAATAAAGGTTTCTGATTTTGTAGCAATACTTTTTGACGTACACACACACGTGACTATGTGTGTATTCATATAAAGAGTCGAGCAAGTGTCCCTTCTGAATCCAGGAAGAACTGTACCAGAGCTGTTTTGATTTGGATCTCCATCGTTTCATGTTTATTTTGAGAGAAAATTGAATTCGATGCATTTGTGAAATATATTGTCCTTCAACACTGTGCTCTGAGCCTCTTCCCTCACACCACCTTTTCTTCTTTTGACACATTGGTTAATATTGTCCAGCTGAAGACTAAAATGATGGAACAACTAAAAACCTTTCATCAAAAGCCCTACATAAAATCGCCTTTACAATGGGCTCTGCTGACATAACTCACCTATACCGTATGTTTGTTTTATTACTTGGTAATAGAACCAACACCAATCCTACTATGACTGATATAAAAGCAGAGTAGAACACAGGCAATCAGAGCATTCTGGTAGAAAGGGCCAAAATTATTACCCAGGTCATTAGAGTTGGTTCCAGAAAATTGTCAGGAAAGAAGGAGAGATGAGAATTGGAGGTTAGGGAGGTATGAGGCAGACCTGAAGGGATTAAACCTAACAGGAAAGACTTGGTATTAAGAAGCGAAGACTGGTTGATGCTGAGGGCAAGGGGCGGCTGGAGGAAGGAGAACCCTGAGAGTTAAGGAGGTATTTTGTGAGAGGACAGAGACAGGAACAGGAATAAATGACTACTTGGTTTCCAAGTTGACATCGCCAGTAAAACCAGTTACCTGTGAATCAACTTGGACTTATATAGTGATGCCATGTGTGTCTATCCATAGGATTGTTTAAAAGTAGATTACTAGACCTTTTTTTTTTTTTGAGATGCCTCTGGGTGGGCTCAAATATAAAACCTCTCAGTTAGTAGCCAAGTGTATTAACTGTTTGAAATATCCAGGGACTCCAAGTTAGCATTTACTCTTCTCCAAATTGCTCACCACCATTTTTTTTAAGGGCCCCTGAAAACTATCACTCCTTCCAGCTTCAGGGCTCAATGTCAACATCCTGATGACATTGTTTCGATGTAAATGTGTTATATATTCAAGCTAAATACATCTATATTTTAATTTTTACATTGTTGTAACTATTCTAAAGCTCTGTCATGCTGATTCTATCATTTTTCACCTGCAACATAATCAGCAAAATTGTTTTCCTTGATGAAAGGGTAGAAGGACATCGTAGGTACCGGTATCTCTGAGAGGAGCAGTCCAAAGTAAGGTCACCCTGTAGCTAAGTTAGGGTCAGAATGATAAGGAGTTTTCATCAGTTCAGGTCCAGATAGTTTATCCCATCAGTAATCAGGCTTGATGGCTAATTATTACACAAGGGGACTTTTAAAAGTTTGTGGGAAAATTCCATTATTTTTTAATTCTATTTTTGGACATTTTAAAGTCCCCTTGCAATTGTGTGAGTATGTATGTATGTGTGTTGCTGTTAGGTGCTGTCTTATCTGTTCATTGTTGTTGCTAAGTGCATTGAGTTGGTTCCGACCCATTGCGACCCTAAGTAGGGTTTCATAGGAGCGGCTTGTGAGCTTGAACGTCCAATCTTGCAGTTCAAACCACTTTGCAGTCCAGCTCATTAACCCACAGCGCCACACCAGGCAACCCAAGATAACAGAGTAGAACTGCCTATATGGTTTTATAGGTGGAAATCTATTTTATTTCTTTCTTTTCAACAGTACAGAGCAATTTCATTTTTCCATTCAATCATTTATATACATTTATACACACATGTATAAGCCATACACATGCATTTTGGTTTTGTGACATTACTTGCCATCCCCTCAGTGTACCAACATTCTTCCCACGTCTCCTCTGGATTCCCCATTTCCCTTGACCCTTCTTTTCCTGCTCCTTCCTGCCTTCTGAATTTTGTTTTGGGCTAAATGCAATTCTCTTAGACTCCTGTGATTTAGTGTTCTGTGCAGTGCATTCCTCATGGGTGTTACTTTTTACTTTATAAGGTGGTTTGTTGTCTAACTGAAAGCTGATCCCCAGAGTGGATTCAGTTCCAAATTTAAAGAAGGTGTCTTAGGGGTTCCACTGCTTTTATTAGATTAGTTTAGGCTTCTTTATGATTTTTGAGTGTAATTCTACATTTGTCTCCCACTCTATTCAGGACCTTGTATGGTGATCATATCAGAGCCTAGACTTTGAGGAAGCATATCACCAGGTTTTTCTCCTGCAGAGCAGCTGGGTGGCTTCAAAATGCAACCTTTCCATTAACAGCTGGGTGCTTAACCATTATACCACCAGAATTCCTTGTATACATACAGAAATCTATATAATGTATTGTTACCGCTGTTATCGTCAGGTGCCTTCAAGTCTGTTTCGACTCACAGCACATTACAGAGTGGAACTGCCTCATAGCATTTTCTAATCTATTGTCTTTATAGCAAGCAGATCACCAGGTCTTTTTCCAGCAGCTCTATCAGTGATACACACACAGACACACACACATATTGGAGTCCTGGTGTGAGGCTGTGGGTTAATGTGTCAGAGTGCAAAGTCGTTTCAACTGCAAGGTTGGTGGTTCAAGCTCACCAGCTGCTCCTTGGAAACCCTATACAGGGTCATTATGGGTCGATATTGACTTGATGGTACTTAACAACAACAACACATATATTAGTGATGTTACTGTTGTTGTTAGGTGCTGTCCCGTCAGTTATGACTTATGGTGATTCTGGTGTGGTGCTGTGGGTTAATGCGGCAGACTGCAAAGCTGTTTGAACTGCAAGGTTGGCAGTTCAAGCTCATCAGCTCCTCCTTGGAAACCCTATCCAGGGTCACTATGGGCTGGAATCAACTCGATGGTACTTAACAACGACAACAACAACAACAAATACAATAGAGTAAGACACTGCCTGGTCCTGTGCTGTCCTCACAGTCATTCCTGTTTGAGTCCATTGTTGCAACCACTGTGTAGATCCACCTTGTTGGGATCTTCCTCTTTCTCACGGATCCTCTACCAATATGATGCCTTTCTCCAGCCAGAGACTGGTCCCTTATGATATGTCAAAAGTATTTGAGATATATAACATGTTTTTTCCCAACTAGTGGTATATATGTATTGTGATGGTGCAGTGAGTTAAGTATTGGACTGCTAACCACAAGGTTGGGAGTTCCAACCCACTAGCCACTCCATGGGAGAAAGATGAGCCAGTTTGCTTCCATAAAGATTTACAGCCTGTGAAATGCTATGGAGTAGCTCTACTCTATTCTATAATATTACTGTGAATTGGAATTAATGGTGGTTATGTGCCATGAAGTCAGTTCTGACTCATAGCGACCGTGTACAGGGTTTCTGAAGCTGTAAATCTTTACAGAAGCAGAAAACCTCATCTTTCTCCCATGGAACAGCTGGTAATTTCGAACTGCTGACCCTGCGGTTCATAGCCCGATTCATAACCACTATGCCACCAGAGCTCTTTGGAATTGATGTTAGTAGGTATATATAATAGACACAAGGGTAAATAAAGACGTAATTTCCAGCTCATCCAAGCAAAGCATGTTCAAATATGTCTCTGTGATCAGTTCTTAATCATATGCTTTCTCCTGAAATGGTTGACTGTTGATTAATCTTTTTGGTACAGCAACTGTATTTCTCCCATTTTCCTTTGAAGCTTTCTGCATCGTTCAATATCGTGCCCATTGAGTCCTGCAATATTACAAGTTGAGGCTTGAATTTTGCCTTCAGTTCTTTCAACTTGAGTAATGCTGAACATGTTCTGTTTTGGCTTTTTAACTCCAGGTCTTTGCATATTTCATTATAATACTTTGTCTTCTTGAGCTGCTCTTTGAAATTTTACGTAAGCACCATTACTCCCTCATTTCTTCCATTTGCTCTAGCTGTACTCTACTTTCAAGAGTCAGTTTCAGAGTCTCCTCAAACAGCCTTGGCCTTTTCTTTCTTTTTTGTCTTTTTAATGACTTTTTGCTTTCTTCATGTATAATGTTCTTGATGTCATCCCATAACTCTGTTCTTTGGTTATTACCGTTCAAAGTGTCAAATCTGTTCTAGAGATTGTCTCTAAATTCAGATAGGGTATACTCAAGGTTGTATTTTGGCTCCCATGGACTTGCTGAATTTTCTTCAGTTTCAGTCTGAACTTATATATGACTAATTAATGCTCTCTTCCACAGTCATCCCCTCTCCTTGTGTGGCTGATGATAATTGAGCTTCTCCATGGTCTCTTTGCACAGATATAGTCAATTTGATTCTTGTGTATTCTGTATGGTGAGGCCCATGTATATAGTTACCATTATGTTCTTGAAGAAAGGTATTTGCAATGAAGATGACATTGGTTTTGCACAATTCTGTCATGTGGTCTCCAGTGTCATTTCTGTCAGGCCAAACAACTACTGGTTGTTTCCAACTTTTACATTCCAATCACCAGTTATTATCAGTGCATATTGGTTATATGTTTGATCCGTTTCAGACTGAAGAAGTTGGTAGAATTCTTTAATTTCTTCAGCTTTGACTTTGATCGTATGTGCATAAATTTAAATAATAGTTGTTTTAACTGATCTTCCTTGTTGTTGTTGTTAAGTGCCATGGAGTCGGTTCGGACCCATAGAGACTCTGTATATAGGGTTTCCTAGGAGCAGCTGGTGAGCTTGAACCACTGACCTTGTAGTTCACATGGCTTTGCGTTCTTCCTTGTAGGTGTATAGATATTATCCTGTCATAGACAGCATTGTACTGTAAGATAGATTTTGAAGCATATGATCAAGAACTGATGGTATTGAAGGACGATATACAAATGGCACTGAAGGCATTAGTGAAAAACAAGGCCCCAGGAATTGAAAAAATACCAATGGAAATGTTTTAACAAACTGCAGCAGCATTGGATGTACTCACTAGTTAATGTCAAGAAATTTGGATTCTAGCTGGCCAATCGATTGGAAGACTTCCATATTTGTGCCCATTCCTAGGAAAGGTAACCTTACAGAATGCAGAAATTATTTAACAATATCCTTAATATCACATGTGAAGTAAAATTTTGCTGATGACAATTAAACAATGGTTGCAGTAGTACATCAACAGAAATTCAAGCCAAATTCAGAAGAGGATGTGGAATGAAGGATATCATTGCTGACATCAGATGGATCTTGGCTGAAAGCAGAAAATACCAGAAAAATGCTTAGTTGTGTTTTATTGACTATACAAAGGCATTGAACCTTAGGGATCATAACAAATGATGGATAACATTGGGAAGAATTGGCATTCCAGTACATTTAATTGTGCTTGTGAAGATCTGTACATAGACTGAGTTGTTCATTCTAATAGAATAAGGATATACTGAATGGTTTAAAATCAAGGAAACTTTTGCATCAGAGTTGTATTTTTTCACCATACTTAGATTCAGTCTGTATGCTGAACAAATAATATGAGAAACTAGACTATATAAAGAAAATGCAACATCAGTATTGGAAAAAGAGTCATTAACAATCTGCAATATGCAAAGGACACAACTTTGCTTCCTGAGAAGGAAGAGGACTTGAAGCACTTGCTGATGAAGATCAAAGTTTATAGCCCTCAGTATGGATTACAACTCAATGGAAAGAAAACAAAAGTTCTCACCACTGAACCAATGAACAACATCATGATAAAGGGTGAAAAGATTAAAGTTGTCAAAGACTTCATTTTGCATGGATCCACAATAACTGTTCATGGAAGGTGCAGTCAAGAAATCAAATGATGTCGTATTGCATTGGGCACATCTGCTACAAAAGACCTCTTCAAAGTTTAAAATAGCAAAGTGATACTTTAAGAATTAAAGTACACCTGACCCAAACCATGGTATTTTCAATCTCCTTGTATGAATGTGAAAACTGGACAGTGTATAAGGAAGACCAGACAAGTATTGATTCATTTGAATTACGGTATTGGTAAAGAATATTGAAGAACAAACAAATCTGTTTTGGAAGATATACAGTCATAATGCACCTTAGAAGCAGTGATTGCGAGACTTCATCTCATGTACTTTGGGCGTGTTATCAGGAGGAGCCAGTACCTGGAAGAGGACATCATCCTTGGTTAAAGTGTCAGGAAAATAAGGAAGACCCCCAATGAAATGAATTGATACAGTGGCTGCAACAATGGCTTCAAACAAAATAATTGTGTGGATGGCACTGGACCGGTCAGGATTTCATTCTGTTGTCCATGGGGTCTCTATGTGTTGAAGATTACTTGACAATACCTAACAACAGCCACTAACTGTGATCTGTGGTTGGCGGCAGAACAAATTCTTTCAGTAATATACGTAGCCTTGTTAAAGTGTCTTTTTTTATTATTTTATTTTATTTTTAACAAAAAAGATACTTTTTATGCATGGAAAAAACTATTTTGAGGTTAGGGCTAATATAAACTTTTAAACAAAACTAAAATGGACATCATCCCAAATCCTTGAAGGTTTAAAGTAAGTTTATAGGAGTCCTGTTGTGGTGCTGTGGGTTAATGCGTCAGACTGCAAAGCCATTTGAACTGCAAGGTCGGTGTTTCAAGCTCACCAGCTGCTCCTCAGAAACCCTATATAGGGTCGCTATGGGTTGAATCAACT
The DNA here is from genome assembly GCF_000296735.1 of Chrysochloris asiatica. Lineage (NCBI taxonomy): Eukaryota > Metazoa > Chordata > Mammalia > Afrosoricida > Chrysochloridae > Chrysochloris > Chrysochloris asiatica. The sequence continues at coordinate 1,367,753 of NW_006408954.1, forward strand.
CAACGGCACTTAACAAAAACAACTCCATATGAAACAACCATTTTTAGATGAAGACCTTGAAGGAAGCTCAGGAAGACCTCAAAGATGAGCCAAGAGGGGGAAGACCCGTCAACCTGGTAAATGAAGAAACTGTTGCTGAAGTCCAGAAGCTGGCAGAAGATAGAGAATGACCATTGATGCAATAGCTCTTGAAGTTGGGATCTCACATCCTATAGCAGCTTCAGTTTTAAGCAAACTCTGTCTTGGCCTCAGCAAGTTTTCTGCAGGGTAAGGGTCAGAACTGTTGCACAAAGATCAAGTACCTCAAATAACTTATTCTTTCCATGAATCTTTGAAGCAAAATCAAAGCTAAATAAGATAATTTTATGATACAAATTGTAATCTTGAATGAGTGTTCGATTTATCTGTATGATCCAGAGATTACGGTACAAACAAACAGTGACTTCTGAGGGGGTCTCTTGGGCTAGTTCAATCCAAGGCAGACAGGTCTGCTCAGAAGGTCATGGTGACTGTGTTCTGGGACTATAAAAGGGTAATCTTGATAGATTTTCTTGAATGACACAGAATAATCATGTGGGTTCAGTATGGCAAAGTTTTAAGAAAATGACAACTTCATCTTTCTGTTGACACTTAAGCCGCCACCTCTCTGACCTATCACGCGAAGCTCGGGGTTTCAGGATCACTCTGTGCACCTGTTGCATCCAGGTCTTTGCTGCACAGGATCTGTTCAATACATCAGCCTACTCTTGCATGTTGCCTCTACTCTCATAACCAATTTTGAGTCAAGTAGATATAAACCTATTAGTAATCTTAGAATTTATCTGTATAGTTTTGACTCAAACCCTACTAGGTGTCCCAGGATTCTGAGATACATTTTCCGTTTGCTGTAAAACACTGGGTTTGTGAGGGAAGCAGATGAGCTACTTCTCAGAGTTAGTAGGGTCCACATCCAAGGTCAAAGTCAGCCAGTAAACTGGCAGTGAATCCGGGGAGAAGGTACTGGAAGCAGGAGCCCAAGACTTTCCTCTAAAAGCAGCTCACAGTCTCCTTACGGACCAGGACCCAGGTTTTCACACATAAACCGGAAAGTAGTAGGAAGTCTGAAGATAATGGATTCTGACTACTTCAGCATTTACTAGCTATATGAAGGTGGATACAATTCTTAGCTCCCTAAACTTTAATTTCCTAACCAGTAAAATGTGAATAGTAACTAGTATCTATTTTACTGCGTTCTGGAGCCCATAAAAAACTTTGAAAACTGCAGCTGATAGATGATTATTCATGTACACCTGTATGTGTAACCATTTAAAATCTTTAATGAGTGTTATAAATAAATCTTTAAGGAGCAATGTCGTTATGAATAGACCATGGCATCTATTCCAATTCATAGTGACCCTATAGAGGTTTTCCAAGGAACAGCTGGTGGATTTGAAATGCCAGCCTTCTGGTTAGCAGTCCATTGTTTGTCCTAAAGCACTATATCAGGATGGCTATATGTTACCAAAACTAGGAGTCTAAAGAACATTTATAAAGAGAAAAACTAAGGCATTGAATAGTTACACTTGGGTGATATTGATGACTCTTTAGGAACAAATGTAGAAAAACTTACAAAGAGTAAGATAAACAGACTCAGGTCCATCCAGAAAATGGGTGTATTTGCAGAAATGGAGAGAAGTAATGAGTCATTTATACCAACTGTTGAAAGTGTAGAAAGGAATTATCATTTAGCAAATTTGTAACTCTTTTAGGTGCAAAAGGAGGTTGTCCTTGGCCGGGATAATGCAGGAATGTCCCAGAAAAACCCAAAAGAAGATTGAATATCACGGAGGGAAGGACATTTTCGTTATCTGTCCTGGACTCAGCACAGTTACTGATTGTGGCCTGGAGTTAAATAATGTCTTTAACTTTGCTACTATATTCTTTCCCAGACTGAAATCTGTATTCCTAGGCCTTTCATAGGGCTCAGCAGAGTTTCCCATGTCAAAATATTTGTGTAAGTCACACTTCCCTTAAATATAGCCAGAAGCTAACCGCTGACTGGACTGACCCTTTTCTGAGAACTAAATAATTTTGGCAACAGTCTGTCTCATGTTTCAGAGATATTTCATTTATGGTCACATGAAATAGTAATAGGCAATGAAGACCTTAAGGATCTCTGGTAGTATAGTGGTTACGAATTGGGCTGCAAACCTCAAGGTCAGCAGTTCGAAACTACCAGCCGTTTCACAAGAGAAAGATGAGGCTTTCTGCTCCCATAATGATTTACAGCCTTGGAAACCCTATGCAGGGTCACTAGGGGTCGGAATTGACTTGACAACAGTTAACAACAACAACAATGAAGACCTTAAAAGAACAAATGACCACCTTTCCAATTTTTAGAAGGTAAACAAAATGAATTTGTAAATTTCCCAACATAACAATCACTGCCCCTCACAATATTATCTTCATGCTGCTGGGCACATTGTAGATTTCATTTAGCATGTATAATTTGGGGGAAGAAAAGCTACTAAAGAAATAGGGGAAAGAGGAATAAATAGGACTGTACGGCTTTACCAGAACATTATCTTATTTTCCTGTTGGGGTAATGCTTAATATTTACTACTATGTCCTTTTTTAACATTAAGACTAAATAAGTTGTTTAAACTTTGCTTATGTTATCAGTCGATGAAAGGAAGAAGGAAAAGAAATAGTAAGGAACTGTATACATTAATAAGGAACCCCAGAGATGATGTAGGATAAGCACTGGACTGCTAACCATAAGATTGGCTGTACAAACCCACCACCTGCTCTGCAGGAGAAAGGTTAGATTTTCTGTTCCTATAAAGATTTGTTGTTGTTGTTAAGTGCTGTCTTTCCAACTCATAATGACCCTGTATAACATATCTAGATCTTATGGGAGCAGAAAGCCTCCATTTTCTCCCATGGTGTGGCTGGTGGGCTTGAGCTGCTGACCTCAGGGTTTGTAGTCCTATGTAGCCACCGTGCTCCCTATAAATATTTTTTCTTGTTTTATTGTTGTGACTCATACAACTTGAGTCAGTTTTGACTCATAACAACTCTGTATATGGTTTCTGAGGAGAGGCTGGTAGGTTTGAACCACTGAACTTGCAGCTCAGAGTTCAGTGCTTATCCTACAGTACCACACCAGGACTCCGATAAAGATTTACAGCCTCAGAAATCCTATACAGAGTCTCTGTGAGGTAGAATCAACTCAGTGGCTATGGGTTTTATACCTTGATGAGCAGAGAGTAATTTCACCAAGGCTATAGCAGGGAAAGGAGCTCTGGTAGCATAGTGGTTACGAGTTGGGCTGCCAACCTCAAGGTCAGCAGTTCAAAACTACCAGCAGTTCCTCAGGAGAAAGAGGAGGCATTCTGCTCCCATAAAGATTTACAGCCTTGGAAACCCTGTGCAGGGTCGCTATGAGTCGGAACCAACTCCACGATACTTAACAATAACATAGCAGGGAAAGGTAGACCAGACTTAGGCTCTGGTGAAGTAATTAGCCCAAAGTTTGGGGTATCAGTGGCTGGGTGCATACAAAGGGAGCCAAACCTTAGCCTAACAAACCCTTCTTTGAAGAGCAAGCTGGTCACTCCAGGTGAAGTCAGTGAGTTTTACCATGGCACCATGATATCATTTAGGAAACGAGTTGGTCGGATTTGTTAGCTGGTACTCCTCCAGGACCCTAGGGTATTGAGATTCCCACATCCCGGAGGCCCGTCTCCTCTAGCTGGGAACTACTTGCTAGAGAGCATGTAACTCATCCCAAATCACCTCAGACTTGGGCTGGCTTTCAAACTCCAGTTACTAAGCTAGTGAGGGCGAAGCCATGTGGGCATTGTGCAGACGGAGCCCTGAAGCATCTTGAAAGTAAAAGGAAATGGTTGTGAACAGGGCTAGAAGGAAGAGATGAGAGAGGTAAACCAGACCTCCTCTCAAATATGCTCACACTGTTCTAGAGTCAACAGACGCTGATATGGTTGAACATCTGATGGTATTCTGTGTTCAGGAAGGTAATGTGGCCGCGTACACTTGAACGTGTGTTAGACTCTAAGCAGCCAACCAACATGCAGTAAACAGCAGGTCCCTGAATTAACAAACAATAAAGTATTTGGCTACTCTCCAAAAGGTTGGTGGTTCAAATCCACCCAGTAGCACTTCAGGAAAGGTCTGGCAATCTACTTACAAAAGGTCCAATGAAAGCCCCATGGAGTACATTTCTACTCTGATACATTGGTGTTGTGGTTAGGACCATGGAGTTGGATCCGACTCATGGTGATGCTGTTTGCAACAGAAGGAAACACTCCCTGGTCACGCACCATCCCTCACAGTGTTGTTGTTAAACTGAAGCCCATTGCTGCTGCCACGGTGTCGGTCCATCTTGTTGGAGTTCTTCACAGGCTTATTACAAGTTGGAATCTTCTCCATGGCAACCGGTTTGGTTTTTTTGTTCAGTAAGCACAACAGGAGTCATGCTGTTACTTGTTAAGACTTCTTATGCTAGAAAACATGGCCTTCAGGAAATGTGGTAGGAATGGAATTGTGCCCATTCTATACAATATTGTGGCTTATTTGGACTGGGGATCCCAGCCCCTAAGTTCCCCCTTCCGGCAAAGCACGTGTTTGACTGAAGAAACAAGATGTGCCAGTGTACACCCGATGCGTCAGAGACTGGTAGGGCTGTGCTTCCCATACTCGTGTGAGAAATAACAAACCCTTGCCGATTAGATTAAAAATCAAAACAAGCCTTTTCACATTCTTTTGCCTCTTTTCCAGCCTGTTAACGTGGCATCTGTTACAACCCTTCATCAAAATATTGTGTCTAATGAGACATCTTAGGGGGGTGATAATGTCACACGCTCATTTTTCCTTCTCGTAATAACCACAGAGCGTCTTGATGACAGTAAACAGAGTTTTCAAAAGCCTGCAAAAGCTGCCTTTGAACTTAAGAGATGGCACAGAATTCTTTTCGGTCAGCAAGAGCAACCTCTAAAAGCTTTAAAATGTTTTAAAAATGCACAGGCTGCCCAGAACACGGAAGTGGGATACAACGTGAGACCAGCTGGGCATCCAGCCTAGAGTTTGGATTTACTTGTCCCTGGATTCCCACTGGGCTAGCTTTCGCTTCCACTCAGTCCCTGGAGGTTTGGAAAGCATGACGGTGATTAACAGAGTCTACCTGGGAGCTAAGGAAATGCTTCCTTTCTCTCTTCACCTTTTGTTAGCAGTGTGCTAATAACCTGACCTGACTGAGCCTCACACAAGTCCTTTCTTGTTATGAACACACACACCTCTTTGTGCCTTTTCCCCTGGAAGAGAATAGCCTCACAGATGACAATTGCCCCTAGAGTTCTGTGAAGACCGCTCTGGACTTTTCCTTCTTTATCTTGTTCAGGGTGGATCAGCAGGGCTCTCACTTTGGGCCATAGTCTTGGCTCGTTCTGTTGGTCTTTCGCTCTTGTTTCAGGTATGTTTCCTGGAATGACTGCACACAACTTGCCTTGGCACTGTACAGGTACTGACTGATGGCTACTACCCAAAGTTCAGCTTGGTGGTACCAAGCTGGTTAATTAATAGACAGCCTCCTTTGCCGCCCTCACGTTTTCCCTCCAGTATTGTAAACCAAGTGGGGGAGACAGGCTCACATTTCCTTCAGTTGCCAATACATAAGACTTCAAAAGTCTGGCAACAAAATGGGTGTTGGGTGCTGGTGTAGGTTTTCACAGCAACATACTTTCTGGATAGAAGGCTGACCTGTGAGTTTCTCTTTGGGAGTCATTGGCATGTCGGGTTAGTTTGTTGGTGGCTGGTTTCTTTGCTTGCTTTACTGATCCGGTTTGACTTCATAAAATCTATTTTGTAACACTTCCTTTATTGTTAACCCATTTACCTAGGCCCCTCAGAGTTCGTTGGTGTGTTTTCAATGTAAGCAATTGTAAGGGATTGAGTCACCGTGAGAGGTAGCCTGTGGTTGGTTGTGGGCTGAGGTTATTCAGTGATTAGTCTCCAAGGGGAGGAGAAATTGGCTTATCTTGGGGAGGGTTACTTTTACTCTATGCCCGTGGCAGCTTCGTTTAGAAGGCTGGGCAAAACAAAATGGTCTTTATTGGTTGTGAACAATCAAGCTGGGAACATTTTAGGATCTCTGTGTCTGTTGTGATATTTCCTTCTCTGAAGCAAAAGCTGTGTAAAACATTCAAGTGTGAAACTGAGGATTTAGATGAAGCCAGCAAACAAAGGAATCGCGTAATTGGGAGCGGAGCCAATGTTCACCACGTTAGTGGTACCGGTGATTTCCTTAAGTAAAAGTAAGTGGCTTTAATTCTTTGAGGATGAAAGAGTCTCCTAAGAATCCTTTTCAGTGTTATTTCATTTTGTGGTCCGACTGAGTGGTATGTTTACAAATTGTAGACTTGGAAGGGTGGAGTTTGAAATACAATAATCTGTACATAATAGTCCCTTTCCTCAAAGAATATACACATATATAAATGTTCCACAAAGAATATAACATGAGAACATTTCTCAGTGATTTTAAATAAATACTTTTTATGCTAGATTATTTCCAGAAACAATTTATAGATTTTCCCATTTATCTCACTTTCAAGAAACTTCCTAAATGGTTGTTTGATTTAATGCATGATGCTTTGGGGAAATGAAATACACAAAGACTCTTAAGTCAAACTTCAGATGATAAATTTGAAGCGGCCCCAAATACGTTCCAGTTTTTTTAGGAGAACAGTAGCAAACAGCTTAATGACTATATGCTAGAGCTAGGATGGGAGTCCCTCAGCCAGGCCTGCCCGTGGTAAGAAGACTCTAGGAGAGAGAATACCCTGCTTATCAGAAATAGAAGGACTCAAACAGTGAAGAGACATCAGTGGCTTGGGCAGTCATGGTAGGGGAGAAAGATGATGCCCAACCAGGTAGATGAATGAAGGAGAAGTGTCTCACCTGTATATTGCAGTACATTAAGTGCAGACAAACAAATGTTTCGGTGTCAGGACTTACTGTTGTGAAGGGCTGTATAGTTGGTTCAGCCTCATAGCGACTCTCTCTAGGGTTTCCAAGGAGCAGCTGGTGGGTTTGAACCACTGACCTTGTGGTTCAAATGGATCTTGTGGTCCAGTGCATAATCCTGCAGTGCCACAGCAGGACTCCACTGGGACTTGTTGTGAAGTACTGTCGAGTCGGTTCTGACCCATAGCGACCCTGTGTAGGGTTTTCGGGGAGCAGCTGGTGAACTTGAACCACCGACCTTGCCGTTCAAACGGTTTTGCAGTCTGGCACAGTAACCCACAGCACCACACCAGGACTCCTGGGACTTAGGTACAAACAAACAAAGAGCTATGTTGTGTTCTTTAGAAGATGAGAGCAAAACCTTTTTTATTGTGTTTAGGCCATCTCTTTCTTGTTGTGAGATGAAATTCTTTAAAGCTCATGTAAAGACCTGAGTGTTGACATTTTCTGGAAAAAAATGCTCTTAATTTACTCAGAGAAATGAGATGATAGAGAAGATTATTGGCTTCAGAGATCTGTAGGAGAAGGGACGTCAACATATTAAGGTGAATAGCAGCTCTGTGTGTGTTGTTTGTTTCTTTTATCTTTTAAATTTAGTACAATTTTCTCTTAGAAGTTCTGACTTTGTGTATGTACTACTGCAGGAAATAATTATGTATTTAATGTCATCAATTATTCACCAAATAAGGTTTAAAAGTATAACAAGACTCTGTAGATGTCTGTTTTTAGGAAGGCATATCCATGGGGGGAAAAATTATAGCACCAAAGCCTACGATAAGAACTTCTTTTATTATGAATTATAGAATTTTAATCATCAACCTGCCTCAATCAATCAAGTGGTGAGTAAGTAGCTGCTGTAGTATATAAAGTCCACCTTTTATTGAAATAATAAGTAGTTTCTTCAGGCGATCCCAAGTAAGATCAAAAAAGATTCTTTCTTCTCATCTTTCCATCCCTTCCACCACACCTGAAGGAGGGATATTGCCTTGTGGTTGATTCATATCCTTCAGTGTTTGAAGCCAACTTGTCTACCTCTTAAAGGTTCATTCCTGTTGTAAGTTTAAAAGATATATTCCCTCTGTATTATGGGGACATAGTGTCATTCTCTTCCTTGGCTCTACTTAGAACCAAGGGATGAAATTATCAGGGTTCTTAAAAAAACAACAACAGCCCAGTCTTGAAAAAAGTCAGCCAGAGTTTGACAAACCAACATAAGAGTTCTGCCAAAGGCTTCCAACCTCCAAATTACTCATATTGATGGAGACATTCAGCCTCAGATTACCTGGCCTTCTATAATGGAATGCTTGCATTCAGTGCCACTGTAGATAACTTGGATTGGCTGATTGTTTCAGTGACCCTCTGGGAGATGGCAAGATTACTTTGAAGTGGGCAAGGCTAGAGATGATGCACAACATTGCCACCAGGTACACACCGTCGGTTCATTACGGCTAGCCTCCATTTTCATTGGATGAGGTGTCCGATGTGGTTAGTTGGTGCCCTTGCCATGTTGTTTTAGTTGTTAATTGCTATCAAGTCAGCTCCGACTCATGGAGACCTGCTGTCTGTTGGAATGGAGTGCTGCCGGTTCTGTGCCATCTTCATGATCTTTGGAGTGCTCAAGTCTGTTGTTACGGCAACTGTGTCAATCATCTGACTGAGAGCTTCTCACTTCTTCCCTGGCTCACCACTTCCCCGAACAGGATGCCCTTGCTGTACCTACTACCCCTGTCATCAAGACCTTTCTGACCCTAGCAACCCCATAAGGCAGAGTCGAACTGCTCATCTTTCTCCTGCAGAGCAGCTGGTGGGTGTGAACCACTGACCTTACAGTTAGCAGTCCATCGCTTAACCCACGGCACTACCAGGGCTCATTAAATGTTTTACTCTCACCTACATATTCCCCATTAGGAGCTCTGGTAGCATAGTGGTTACGAATC
>NW_006408955.1:0-7819 GCF_000296735.1 Chrysochloris asiatica
CCATCTTTGCAACATGCAAGCCACCACAGTACAACAAATTGACAGCCTGGTGGTGGAATCACCATACATACCAGGGCTATTTAATGGAATTGAGTCTCCCCTATGGTAGGCAAACACATTCCAAATGGGAGTCATTCCCCATGCCCACCCCCAATTGTTTTATGTGGTCAGTTCAAATCCCTTCAATTTTCATTCTTTTTTTTTTTCTTTCAAATATAAACTCTGTTCAACTCCACTGGTATTTACAGATTTGATAAAGAAAGGGGTCTCTGTCTCATATAAGGGTCTTGTGGTAGTTAAGTTTGTGTGCCAACTTCACTGGACCATAATTCTCTGCTTTGGCAGTTATGATATTTTGATACCCCTATGATGAGATCTGCTATGAACAGCTGATCAGGGTGTTTACTTGGGGTATTATATATGGATGAGTAAACAATCACATTTGGACAAAGCTCTTTAGGCTTATGCTTGATCTGGATCCTGCATTTGCCTTTCATCATTTGGTCTCTGGTTCTTGAGGCCTGAGCCATGGCCTAACAAGCTGTCTGCTGATCTTAGGGCTCATTATCCTCTGCAGCCCAGCTTACCTGATCATCTTGGATTTTCCAGCCTCTGAAGCCTGTGAGCCAGCAGCCTGCTGTCTGACCTGCTGATCTTGGGGGGTACGTGACTTAGGAGAAGCTCCCAGCATGCCACCTGACATTGGGACTTGGGACTGCTAGCCTCTACAACAGTGTAAGTCATTTCCTTTTGATAAATCTCTTTATACATGTATACTACATAAGCTTCACTGAATTTACTTCTCTAGACATCCCACCCTAAAACAAGCCTCAAGTAAAAAGTCAAAATAAAAGTGAAATACAGAGATTGAATGGACCTTTAATAGAACCTACAGAAGCTAAAGCAACTGGACTAAATGATGAAATAAAAGAGCTGAAGAAAACATTTCAAAGGGCAGCTCAAGAGAAGACAAAATCAAATATTGTAATGAAACATGCAAAGACCTGGAGTTGGAAAACAAAAAGGGAAGAATATGCTCAGCATTTGTCAAGCTGAAAGAAGTGAAAAACAATTAAAACTTTGGGTTGAAGTATTGAAGAATTTATGGACAAAATATTGAAAATCACAAAAAGAATGGGTTTCAAGAGGCACCATGTGGTCAAGAACAGATAGTATTGAAGGAAGAAGTCCAAATGGCACTGAAAGTACTGGTGAAAGCAAAGCTCCAGGTATTGATGGAATACAAACTGGAATGTTCCAACAAACTGATTCAGTGCTGCAGAGACTCACTGGTCTATGCCAAGAAAATTGGAAGACCTGCCTGACCAGCCTGACAGAATGTGGGAATCATCAAACAAAATCATCAATATCAAATGCAAGTAAATTTTTCCTGAAAATCATTCAAAACATGTTTTCAGAAGTACATCAACAGGGAGCTGCCATAAATTCAAGTCAGATTCAGAAGAGGCTGTGAAAACAGAGCTATTAATTAATATCAGATGGATCTTGGCTGAAAGCAGAGAATACCAGTAAGAAGTTTACTTGTCTTTCATTGACTATGCAAAGGCAATTAACTGTGTGGATCATAACAAACTATGGATAACGTTGCAAAGTACAGCTATTCCAGAACACTTAATTGTGCTCATGAAGAAGCTGTGCATAGACAGACCAAAAGGAAAATGTTAGAATAGAACAAGGGGATACTGAATGGTTTAAAATAATGAAAAGTATGAACCAGTGTTAAATCTTTTTACCATGCTTATTCAATTTGTATGCTGAGCAAATAATCCTAGAAAGTTGAATTATATGAAGAATAACATAGCATCAGGATAGGAGGAAGACTCATTAACAACCTTCAATATGCTTTCTGGAAGTGAGGAGACTTGATATATTACTGAGGAAAATAAAAGACTACAACCTTTGGTGAGCTATATCTTAATGACTTCCTCTCTTTTGCTGACCCTCTACTTTTAGCATGCATGATGTCTTTCTCTAAGGACTTGTCCCTCCTGGTAACATGTTCAAAATACCATGTCTCACTATCATTGCATCTAAGGAGCATGCTGGCTGTACTTACTCCAAGACAGATTTGTTCATTATTTTGCCAGTCCATGATATTCTTTACCAACATCATAATGCAAATGCATTAATTCTTCTCCAGTCTTCCTTAATCCTGGTTTAGTATTCACATGCATATGAGGCAATTGAAAATACCATGGCTTGGGTCAGGGCCATTAAGATGTCCTCAAAGTGACATCTTTGTTCTTAAAAGTTTTAAATGAATGTAGATACCAATAGATTGGTAGATTAGTGATGAGTACAGTGTGGTGGTAGTGTCTGTGTGCCGTGGAGTCGGTTCCAATTCATAATGACCCTGAACAGGGTTTCCAAAGCTGTAAATCATTACGGGAGCAGAACGCCTCATCTTTCTCCCACGGAGCAGCTGGTAGTTTTGAACTGCTGACCTTGCAGTTCACAGCCCGATTCATAACCAGTATGCTACCAGAGTAAGTTATTATCTTTAAGTGAAATAAAAAATAAGTAGAGTCATCATCGAACAATAAGAAGACAAAATTGAAGATCTGAGGAAAAAGATGTTATAAAATAATAATCTCAGACAATAAGAAAATTAACTGACTAGGGAAATAAAATAGTTTTATTGGATATTGTTGGAAACTTATGTTTAAATTTGTTATTGTTATTATGTGCCATGGAGTTGATTCTGACTCATAGCAACCCTGTACATTTCTGAGGCTGTTAATCTTTACGGAATATGAAAGCCTCATCTTTCTCCCACAGAACTCCTGCTAGTTTTGAACTACTGACCATGAGATTAGCAGCCTGACTCGTAACCATTATGCTACCAGAGCTCCTTATATAATACATTTAGAGACCATAAACTTAAATTGAGGACATTCAGCCTAATTGTGTGTTGTTGTTGTTGTTTTTTAATTCCATTAAATTTTGTCTTACTGTATTTGAGGTGAAAGCTTGCACAGCAAATTATTTTCCCATTAAACAATTTCTATACCAATGATTCAGTGATATTGGTTACAGTTTTTACAATGTATCACCCATGCTATTTTTGTTGTACCATTTTTAGTATTCTGGTTTTCTTGCTTCCTTACCTTCTCATCTTTGTTTTAGAGTAGTTTTTCGTGGTATTTTAAATACCAGTGGGATCATCCATGGTGGACAGGTTTCAGTGGAATTTCCAGACTAGAAAGAAGGAGAGGTGACCACTTCTGAAATTTAGCCACTGAAAACCTTATGAATAGCATTGGAAAGTTATCAGATATAGTGCTGGAAGATGAAAACACTAATAACATTAGAATATTGCCAGATATAGTGTTAGAAGATGAGTCCCTCAGATTGGAAGGTATTCAAAATATGACTGGGGAAGAACTCCTTCTGTAAACATTACAACCAAGAAAACCCATTGGAACAGTTGTACTCTTTAGCACAAGGGTTTGCCACCAGTTGTAGTTGAATCAATTGCATCTAACAACAACAGAATGTAAACAATGGTGCAGTTACCATTCCTAACTGCTAACAGGGAGGTTGGAGATTTAAACTCACCCAGAGGCACCTTTTCTGAAAAGAAAAAGCAGTCATTGAAAATGTTGTTGAGAACAATTCTACTCTGATACTCAAACAAAATAAGACAAAATTTTAAGGACTCAAAATCAACTGGTGGTGGTGACAAAAACAAATAGATAGTCAAAACCCAGGGTCCTTCAGTCCATTTCAACTCATAGTGACCCTATAGGACACAACAGAATTGATCCCTACAGTTTCCAGGACTGTAAATCTTTATGAGAGCAGACAGCCTCATCTATCTCACTTTGGATTAGCAGGTGGGTTTGAGCTAAAGTTAGCAGCCCAACACCTAACCCACTGCCCCATTGAGTCTATTCCAACTCATTGCTTTCTAAACCACAGGAAATCCTGGCACAGCCAAATTGCCTCAAAACCTGAACTATCACAATTGCCTTATGGATAGGATGTAATATTTTAAAAATCTAAGGCCTCATTGAGTCATTGTCTCTTCCAAAACCAGATATCAAATTCAGTGAGAAGGTAGATGTTGGTAAGATATACAAGTCTGAACAGTCTTAAAGCATTGCCTCTTCTGATGTGAGTGCATGGAGTAAAATTGTTTCCACTAGGATTATGAGAAATTCATAAGATGGTCCATCTTCAGAACTAAAGGATGTATGAGATTGCTAGACTAGTTTGTTGATTCACACCCAGGGATACATAAGCAGGATAAATTGGGGAGAAGGGGAAATAAATCTATTCTACAACTGGTGGTGGTGGTGGTTATGTGCCATGGAGTTGATTCCAACTCATAGTGACCCTGTACAGGGTTTCTGAGGCTGTAAATCTTTACGGGAGCAGAAAGCCTCATCATTCTCCCACGGAACAGTAGGTAGTTTCGAACTGCTGATCTTGTGGTTCACAGCCCGATTTGTAACCACTATGGTACCTGAGCTCCTTAAATAAGAATACCGTCATTAAGACCATGGGCACCATTCGGGCTAGATTGTGGAACTAGGGGGAGGGAAAATGGGACATTCTGAGTAGATTGTAAACTCCATAGTACCCAGTAAAAGGGGAACTGGAGGAGGGACTTTTTCAAGACAGGGGAATAAAACTCTTGGTGGGCTGGCCATGCAGCATATCTGTCCATGTCTACTGGGTTGGGCACCCAATTTTGTAAAATCAAATAAAGAAAACCTCTCTCTAGCTAAAATGAGGACAGATTGTATTTCTTGAGCATTTGTTGGTATCTACAACTTTTCTCACAGGATGATTACCAGAGTTTGAAAGGCAGTGCTATCAATGAAATTAATACATTTAATACTTACTTGGGGATCTATAATAAATTGTGTCCATTTTTCCTTGTTTTATTTAGTAGTCTTTGCTTCCTGGCAAAACTTTTATGTAGCTGCTTCTATATATCACTACTTCTTAAATTTAGATGGGGACTGGCTCAATGTCAATATTCAACTCCACATGGAGTTCTGGAAAATCTAGTCATTGTCAGTTTGTTATATGAAATATTGCTTAATGGCAATTCCTCCTTCAATTGTACTAGGTTTCATAAATGTAATATATTTTGAAACTTTTCTTTGTGGCAACAATCAAGTTATTTTCCAGAAAGAATTTTTCAAACTTTTTTTTTGCCAGGAAGCCCTTTGTTTAAAAGAAGTTTTGGAGGGAGATGTAAACAAATAAAACCCATAGGAACTGAGAGGATCTGATCATTGTGATCTTGGCTTGAGCTCCACACCATTGACCTTTCCCAACCTCTTCACCTCACATTTACCACACTCCTAGCTCTGCAGAGCTTGGTTTGAAGTTTTTGCCCTTGAGAAACAAGGGAAGATGAAATAAAAATGAAAACTGCAAGAGCAGCTGGAGATCAGCAGAGCTTTTAAAATACAGAATCTAGAAGCATTTCCTGCCTAGGCATGGTGAATTTAGCAAATAGCATTGGCAGGAACCTTGAAGGACAGGGCTGAGGAGAGACAGCTGCAGAATTGGGCCCAGAGATGAGTGGGTGTTGAGGAGGGAGCAAATACAATACAATGCAGGGCTTTTGTGTCCCTAGTTTCAAATAACATGGAAAGAAATAAAAGAAAGGCTGCAGAAGAAAACATTTCAAAATGCAATTAGAAGATTTAAAAGAAAATTTAAAAAAATATTTGAATCATTTATTAATAAGTAGAAGGGAGACTCTAGAAGGGAAAATATATGCATTTGCTTGGAAAGACCAGATTACATGTTTTTTCAGTCAGCATCAAAGTTGCTGAGGATGTTAGCAAAAATGGCAGGGTAAGGGCCTCTGAAAAATCTCTCCTTCACAAATGCACTGAGAACATTAGCAGAAATGGTCATATCAACTTTTTTCTATACTGTGAACCTAACCAAGGACTTCTATGAATCTGGGGGTGTTTACTGAAAAAAAAAAAAAAAGCTGAATCTTGATAAGAATAAAGAGTTTTCTGTTGTTTTAATTTGCTTAACCTTGTTCATCACTGTAGTTGTTGTAAAGTGTCACTGACTCAGTTCCTGTATAGGATTTCCAAGGCTGTAAATCTGTGGGAGCAGCAAGTCTCTTCTTTCTACCTTGCTGTTCCCTATTTCCAGCTTTAAAATAGCCTTCTAATCTAATGGCCCTAAATTACAGTGAAAATTAGAAGCCTGTAACCCAGTAGAGGAGTCCTGGTGTGGTGTGGTAGGTTAATGCGCCAGACTGCAAAGCTGTTTGAACTGCAGGGTCAGTGGTTCAAGCTCACCAGCTGCTCCTTGGCAACCCTATACAGGATGTCTGTGGATCAGAATCAACAACAACCCAGTAGAAGCTTGTAATTCCTTCTAGTCCCATTCTCATAGAATTATTAGAAGTATTATAATTTGAACGGTCGGGTATTTTCCTTGAATACCCTACGTACAAGGTTATCTTTACTTGCCACAACTCAGAATTCACCCAGAACAAACAGCCTTTTGTCCAGTGGCATTTATCAAAAACAATCAGAGAAAATTGTTGAACAGGATGACACCTGAATAAATAGATAACTGTTGAAGCAAATAGTAGTCTAACCCAAATGATTAATATAAAAAAGCTGGAGAGTAAATTTTCTATAGGGGGTTTTGGCCTGCTAACCACAAGGTCACCAATTCAAATCCACCAGCTATTCCACAGAAAAAGGATAAGCCGTTATGCTCTCATAAAACTTTAAAGTGTTAGAAACCCTAACAAAGAATCTCTATGAGTCCAAATTGACTCCAGGACATACTACCACCATTACTACCATAGGGGCCTTTGAAAAATGGTGATATATTCCTAGGCATCTTGAAAGTCACACACATTTCTAGGTTTATGCACATGCCCAAGTCTTTGCACATGCTGAGACAAAATCCAAGAAATTTTCAACCTTCCCTCTTGGACAAATCTGGAGCTCTGCATGAGTAAGAAATAAAGGCTAAGGCAGAGTCATAAACTGTTTGGCTGAGAATCTCCAGGTGGTAACAAAGACTGGGAGAATTTTCATTTTCAGGTGGCAACCAAAATTTTTGCCTAATAATTTTTGTTGTTAATTTCCATTAAGTCAATTCAGACTCATAGTGACCCTCATAGGGTTTCAGAGGAGTGGCTAGTGAGTTTGGACTGCTGATCTTGTGATTCAAACCAACTTTGCAGTCCAGTGCTTATTCTACAGCTGGATGCTAAACTAACTCAACAATTAGTTTAAACTAACTCAGCAGTATACATCCATAAGAAATAATACAGACTTTATAGAATTTTTTTTCAGAAAAGTTACTAAACATATGTATAAAGAATAACAATAACAAAAATTAAACTCTTGGAAGGGTAGAGATTCTGATTTCCAGAGTTGCCACATTATTGAGAATGTCAAGTCTGTAGCACAGGGTTGGCTTTGGCAAAATCCCTTAGCTTCTGTTTATCCTGGAATGTTTTGATTACACTGTCGTATTTGAGTGATAGCTTTGCTGGATAAAAGATTCTTGGTTGGCAGTTGTTTTTTTTTCTTTCACGGTTTTATATCTGTCTCCCCATTGTCTTCTTGCTTGCATGGTTTCTGCTGAGAGATCTGAGCTTAATCTGACTTGCTTGCCTTTGTATGTAACGCTTCTCTTCTTCCTAGCTGCTTTCAGCATTGTCTCCTCATCTTTGATTTTGGAGAGCTTCATTATGATATGTGTCAGTGATTTTCTTTTGGGGTCTATCCTTCCTGGGTTTTGTTGAGCTTCTTGAATGCTTATCTTTTAACTTTTCAGAATGTTAGAG
>NW_006408955.1:9189-10298 GCF_000296735.1 Chrysochloris asiatica
ACCAGATACCAAAAGAAAAAAAAAATCAGATCCAAGCAAAACCAATGAAGTGTATTGTCTACCTTTGCTCCGAGGTTCCCACAGCATTATTCCATGGCAGATCTATTCCCCCACTTGGTCTTGCCATTTGGTTTTACCCAAGTTGTCGGCTCTGGGCCACCGAACCTGGCAGATTAAAAAATACCTGATTTCTTACTTCTACTACAAGTTCCACTAGCTATAAGTCTTCAAACTTTTAAAATATTCCTACCTACCTATTTGGTTCAGAGTTTTAGAGCTCTGCTCTGAACCCTCTTCACCTAGTATTCTGATGGCTAACTACACTGCACCTCTACCCTATCTGCTGATGGTATTGCTGATGGCTAACTACACTGCACCTCTACCCTATCTGCCATCTGAGAATGTCAAGTCTGAACAACAAAAATGAGGCTGTCAAAAACACAGAAAAATATTGAGCCTAGACAAGAGAAATATTATCAGTAAAACCTGTCCACAAGGGAGCCAGACATTAGATTTAGACAAAAACCTTTGAAACATTTATTTTAAATGTGTTCAGAATTAATGGAAAGTATGAGAAAAATGTGTCACCAATTTTTAATAATAAAGAGAAAGAATATATAAAAATGAATTAAATAGAAAGTCTGGAGTTTAAAAGTACAATAACTGAGCTTTAAAATGTATTAAAGGGAGTCAACAGCAGATTTGAGCAAGTAGACAAATCAGAAAACTCAAAGATAGGTCAATTGAATTATCTAGTAAGAAATAAAAAGATAAAAGAATGAAGAAAAATTAATAAATATCTCAACAGACACCTTAGTGAATACATAAATGTAAGTCAAATAAGCATATGAAAATGGTGATCAACACTATATGTCATTGATGCATAGGGTTTCTGAAGAGCTATTGGTGGGTTTGAACTACCAGCTTTGTAGTTAGCTGTCTAATACTTATCCAACATCACTAAAGAATTATAAACTAAAACAACAAAGAGATACCACTACACATTTTTTAGAATGACTGAAATATAAAACACTGACAACATCAAATGCTGATAAGAATATTGAGCAACAGGAACTCTCATTCATTGCTGGTGAAAATGTAAAATGGTA
>NW_006408955.1:39874-46098 GCF_000296735.1 Chrysochloris asiatica
ACCTCAAAACCCTATACAGGTTTGCTATGAGTCGGAATCAATTCAACAGCACACCATTACCACCACTGGTACATGCACTATGAATCTCTGATCTCAAGAAATTTACAACTGGCATTTCAATATTCAGTGGTTTATATTTATACGTTGTGAAATTGTATTTATCAAAACTCCAGCACCTTAGCTAATTACTACTGTTTGAATTATCAAAAGACATAACCAAAAAAAGTCACAATAGTTCATCCTGACCACTGACCTGGCTATCTATAAACAGAATGATGAAAAACCATGTGGCCAGTGACTGAGGAAAAGGTCTGTGAACACTACACCTGAACACTTTAAAGAAAATCATATATGGAAAACTCGCCTTTAAAGTATCTTCTGTTGCTTTGCAGGGATTTATGGGGACAGGACCTTCAGTTACAAAAAAGAAAAAACAAACAATCATTTTTTCTTTGTATTTTCCCAGTTCTGCAACATGAAACTGAAATAACAATAGTAATCTGATCAGAGTTCCAAGGACTAATGGATTCTCTTTGATTTTCGACTACTCTGCAGCAAAAGCAACACATTCTGAGTATGTGAAGTGTCCCAGCTGAGTTGCACAGCTGAGTCAGTGCTTCTTGACCCATATTAGCAACACAGCTGAGGATTTTAAGGCTCATTTAAATAACACTGAGCCTCACTTGATGGCAGTGGGGAGTTTTAAATTTACTTGGAAAGCGAAAAAATGCTGTTTGTTAACTACACACTGAGGCAACATTGGTTGTGAAGTGTTCAAGGCTGGTCTGAACATAGAATAGTTAGATAACAATTCAAAAGTGGAAAAAGAAGTCTCTTCAGTCTGCCTGCAATGGGGAAAAAGAAATCTACTTCATTGCTTTGCACATTCTGTGGCAATATGCTGAACACAGATACATAGTCCATAAATTCCCTGCATTGTCCAGACTGAGTGCAGTTCATCACTTTCCAAATTGCAGTGCTAGGTGTTTTCCGATTTCACCAGACTCCTTATAAATCAGTGTGGCAAGGCTGTCCTACAGATTTAGTTCTCAGTATCCTGAATCAAAGCATCATACAACTTTGAGACTGTTTTCAGCTCACCCAAACAACCTGTGATACGCAGATGACACAATCTGACAGTAAAGAGAACTTAAAATATTTACTGATGAAGATCACAGACCACAGTCTTCCATATGGGTTGCACCTCAATATAAAGAAAACAAAAATCCTCACAACGGACCTATAAATAACATCATGATAAGTGGAAATAAGATTGAAGATGTCAAAGTCTACATTTTTCTTGTAACCACTATCAACACTCATGGAAGAAGTAGCCATGAAACGAAACACCATATTGCATTAGGCAGAACTGCTGCACAAGAGAAAAGATGTCTTTTTTGTTTGTTTGTTCCCAGAGCAATTTATTCATTATAATCTATTCAATATGCCATCAAGAATTCTCCTGTGTGTATTGTGCTGATAAATAGACACTGAGAGGATTTTACACGTTCTTAGTTTAATAAGTCTGAATTCATTTTTACCACATGGTCTTATACATGGTCATCTGTTGAAACATTTTTTTATAAAAAGCAGATCTTAGTTTTAAAAAGTCATAGATACTGTGAGTTTTTGTATAAACTGGTGGATAGTAAGTTAGTTCCTTTGTTTAGACTTATAAGCCTCAACTTCACCTCAGAATAAAGAATGTAGGCCAAAGAAAGCATAATATAATCAGTTACTTGTATTGAGCAATTCTATAATTTGAAGCTTTCTGAATGGATGGGTTCAGGCAACCCTTGCTGGTGGGATGGTCTCGTGGCATTTGGATTCTTTTTCTCTGCAGGCTTTAAAATCTGCAAAGAACACATTAGTGTTTCATCCACACTCATCATGGCACCAGCATTGTCAAATTCTCCACAATAATTAGGTGCAGAAAACAGAGTGACCAACTGCCTTTTGGCAAAAAATTCATAGCCATCTTCAACCACTTGATGGGCTCTACATATAAGATCCAAATCGTGCTTATGGAGAAATTTTGCAACCACCTCTGCACCAAATGTGAAGGACACTCCTCTGTCATTTTCACCCCAGCCTAAGACATCTTTATCGGGGTCAGACCACAAAAGATCACAAAGAAGACCTTGATCTGGTACATCAGTTGGTCGCATGATTCGCCGAATCTGCTCCATAGACTGAAGAAGAGCTGGTGATAAACCTCCATGACAGCAGAGTATTTTCTCATTCACGATGGCAGCTATCGATAAACAGTTAAAGCAATCTGTGAAAGGTTTCCAGAGTTTAATGTTGTTTCTTCTTTTACATTCATCATAAAATCCGTAAATTCTCTTGATGCTGGCACATTCGTGGTTCCTTCTGAGAAGAAAAAAGTTCTCAGGATATTTGATTTTGTAGGCCAGTAAGAGGCATATTGTCTCCAAGTACTGCTTCCCCCGTCCACGTAGTCACCAAGAAACAGGTAGTTGCTTTCTGGTGGAAAACCACCATACTCAAAAAATTTAAGCAAATCATAGTATTGCCCACGGATATCACCACGTATTTTGAGTGGCGCTTCAAGTTAGGATAGGCTGACTGAGAAAGATCTCCCAGACTTTAAGCACGGCCTCTGATTTCTTTCTCCTGTAGTTGGACATTCTTTCCAGGCTTGGATCCTTTCACGTCTAGCAGCTGTTGGATAATGCTGTCGATCTTGAGTTTATCTATATCCGCCATCGCCTTTCCACCGCCTACCATCCCTCAGCGGCGCAACCACCAGCTCATGCCTTGGACTCACACCTCCGTCCCCACGCCACAAGCACAGAGGCGGTGGTGGCGGCCGCAGCGGGTTTCCCCATAGCCGCCCCACTCCCAGCTTCCTCATTCTCTCCCCACTGGAACCACGATAAGAACCAACCAAATGTGTCATTTTGATAGCTAAGGTGTGCCTGACCAGTCATGGTATTTTCTGTAGCCTCATATGCATGGACAATAAATAAAGAAGATCATAGAATAATTGGTACATTTGAGTAATGGTGTTGAAGAATATTAAAATTACCAAAAGACCAAAAAATACCTGTGTTGGAAGAAGTACAGTAAGAATGCTCCTTAGAGGATAGGATGGGGAGACTTTGTCTCTAATACTTTGGACAGATTATCAGGAGGGACCAGTTACTGGAGAAGGATATCATGCTTGGTAAAGTGGAAGGCCAGCAAAAATGAGGAAGCCTCCCAGTGATATGGATAGGCTGCAGTAACGGGCTAAAACATAACAATGCTTGTGAAGATGCAGAAGTCTGGGCAGTGTTGCGCTCTCTTGTGCATAGGGTCACTATGATGGCACCTAGTAACAAAAGTGTCCAGGATTTACAATATTTCACAGACTGGTGAAATGTGGCTAGATGGGTCATAATAAATAATGAACTGCCCTGCAGACCACACCCTGACTCTGCTAGCTATTTGCCCTTTCTCACTTGAAGAATTAAGGTCCCCCTTCCAACCATTTTACTAGTCCAGAAGAGTCATTAACAATTAGTCCTTTACAATGACAATGTCCTCAGGGTGCAATTATTCAGGTCCCATTCAGGTCTGCTGTTTATGTCCACCTGATTCAATCAAGTTCTCCAAAAGTTTGTCTCATCTCCACCCTGAAAATGTTTTACTGAGAGAAGATTATTCCCTTGCTCTGAGTCTTACTGGAGGTATCAGCATAATATTAAATTTCCCCTTCTGCATAATACATTTATTTATTCCTTTACATTCAGCCATTATTTCTCTTCCCTTTCATTTATTTTTACTCAACCTTTTCCACTGTAGGAAGAAGCATCAGGTTCAGCCACTGTGCTTGTCCAGATTGCTGGTATCAAGACCCGTCTAGTGTTTCCTCTCAGTCCACTCCCATTCATGTAGGTAGCTCCAGCCCAAGTTATTCCCAAGAATTTCACTGTTTTGGCAAGACCGTGGATTTTTGCTGGATTTATTAACTGGTCTCTGTTGGTCATGTGGGACACTACTGTTTTCAACTGCCCTAGCCTGTTCTTCTGTATTTGCTATTAACATAATATCATCCATGTAATATATCGCTACATTTGAGGTCTGCACCAAGTCCAAGTCTCTTCTAACCATACTATGGCAGTAAATTGGAGAGTTCAAATAACCCTTAGACAACATAATCAAAGTCTATTGTGATCCTTCGCATATGAAAGCAAACTGTGTCTTACTTTTTTCTGATACTGGAATGAAGAAAAAAGCATTTTCAAGATCAGTCACTGAGTACCAGTCTCCTTTAACCTGCTGTATTTTCTGCAACGTTGACACCATGTCTGGCGCAGTTGAGGCCACAGGTGGTGTGTCTCTATTTAGGCCTTGATTGTCTACTATAAACCTCCATGAGTCATCTGCATTTTTTACAGGCCATGTTGTTGTTATGTGCTGTCGAATTGGTTCTGACTTATAGTGACCCTGTATAGGGTTTCTGAAGAAGCAGCTGGGAGTTTGAACTCTTGACCTTGTGGTTATCCTACAGCATCACATCAGGACTGTTACATAGAGAATTTGCTGGCACCAGAACTCCAGCCTCTAGCATGTCTTCAATCAAAGCAATAATCTCCTTTTGCCCATCAGGTTTCCTATATTGTTTCAAATTAACAACAATAACTGGAGTAAGTTCTGACTCAATTGTCTCTTCCTATTCTCTTATTAATGACACTTATGTTTCTTGCATCTGTAAAACCCATGTGAGGAAGTTGTTGTTGTTAGGTGCGATCAAGTCGGTAGCCACTCATAGTGACCCATATCTACCATGACTTGTGCAAGGGGCATACTCATTGGATGAGTATCATGGTCACCATTAAGTGGTCCCAACATTGCTTCCATAAGCAGTGCATTAGCAGTTTCCTCTGGAGTGCTCCATTAAGTATTTAGAGGGAGAGGGGCAATTTCCTTTCTCAGGGTGAACGATCTTACTGCAAATTTTATCCAGTTCCCTCTGAGTTAACCTTTCTTGTAAATAGATCTAGTATTACCATTTATGACTGCTCCATAGGGAGATGTGGGTCTTGCATCAACCCAAACTCACTCTTCCTTTCTAAAGACATTGCCCCTAAATTAGTCACTCTCACTATCCATTTTAGTAGCAGTTATTTAGGGAACTATTGATACCGATCGACAAATTTAAACAATTTCTTTACACTACACCCCCTGGATGCAATAACTTCTTGGTTTTTCCTATTCCCTCCTTGGAATACCTTCTTAGTGACCTATAATGATAGGCATATTTTTGGTTGTTTTAACCCAAGTTTTCCTTTATGAGTTAGGCCTGACACAAATGGTTATAGCTGTGACATAACTGGATCTAGGTTTGGTTCAGTGCTACCATCTTTTACTTGTCATTGCAGCTATTAGTTACAACAAACACCAAGGAATTGTAGGTCTCACTCCTTCCGTATCACTCTGTATTTCTATATGCATCCAATTAGTTAATTCATCGGGATCTAAATCTCTATCTACCAATTCTATATTCCATGTATAGCTTTTGCTTTGTATAAGTGATTGTGATAATACAGCTGCTTTAGTTTAAAATGATTTGTATACCATCCAGGGAGTCCTGGTTTGGTGCTGTAGGATAAATTTGAATTGTAAGGTCAGCAGTTCGAACCCACCAGCTGCTCCTCAGAAATGCTATACAGGGTTGGTATGAATCAGAACTGACTTGACAGCACTTAACAACAACAATCACACTGAGAATCCCAAAATTCATTGTTCTCCCATTTTTCTCCCTTGTTCTAAAACCACATACTACAATGGTTTTCTGGAGGTTGCATGATAGAATTTTGCAAGACCAATGACTTCTTCATTGCAAATACCATTTTAAAACAACATAAAAGATACCTATACACATGGATCTCCCCAGATGGAATACACAGAAAACTAACTGACAACATCTGTGGATAGAGATGGTGGAAAAGTTCCATATTGTCAGTCAAAACAAGGCTAGGGGTAGACTGTGGAACAGACCATCAATTAATTGCTCATATGCAAGTTCAGGTGGAAGCTGAAAAAACTTAAAACAAGTCAACTAGAGCCAAAATATGACTTTGAACATATCCCACCTGAATTTAGAGATCATCTGAAAAACTGATTTGATGTATTATTCCTTAAAGACCAAAGACCAGAAGAGTTCTGGGATGGCATCAAGAATTTCAAACAGAAAGAAAACAAAAGTTCATTTA
>NW_006408955.1:46358-48431 GCF_000296735.1 Chrysochloris asiatica
CCTTGACTTGATATATTGAAGTATTCTCTGGGCAAAATATTGACTGATGCAGAAAGCATCAAAATAAAAACAGAGGGAATGGAAACAAATATTGTTGAGTGATGATGCACGGAGGAGAGTGTAATCATTGCAATGAAACAGTGTAAAGCCGATGTTCTCCCATGTAAACTATCACTTAGTTCACACACACACACACACACACACAAACACAAAAGGATGGAAGGAATACACAGAGTCACTATACCAAAAATAAATGGTTGATGTTTAACCATTTCAAAAGATAGCATATGATCAAGAACCAGTGGTACTAAAAAAAGAAGTCTACAGTATATTGAAGACATTGGCAAAGAACAAGGCTCCTAGAATTGATGGACTATAAATTGAACTCTTTCCACAAATTTATGTAATATTGGAGGCATTTACTCATCTATTCCAAGAAATTTGGAAGACAACTACCTGGCCAACTGACTTGAAGTGATCCGTATCTGTGCTCATTCTAAAAAGAGGTGATCCAATGGAATACAGAAAGCATCGGACAATATTAATATCTCATGCAAATAAAATTTTGCTAAAGATATTTCAAAAATGAATGCAACCACATATGAACAATATTGTGGAGAATGAGTATTCCAGAACACTTAATTGTACTCATGAGGAATCTGTACAGAGACCAAGAGGCGGTTATTTAAACAGAACACAGGAACACTGAATGATTTAAAATTAGTGAAGGGGTGCACCAGGGTTATATTCTTTCACCATATATGTTCAGTCTGTATGCTGAGCACATAATCTGAGAAGTCAGATTAAATGAAGGACATGGTATCAGTTTTGGAGAAAGACTCATGAACAACCTGTGATATGCAGATGATACAACCTTGCTTGCTGAAAGTAAAGAGGACTTAAAGTACTTGCTGATAGAGATCAAAGACCACAGCCTTCATTATAGATTGAACCTCAATGCAAAGAACACAAAAATTCTCACCACTGGACCAATAAATAACATCAAGATAAATGGAGAAGAGATTGAAGTTCAAGACTTCATTTTGCTCATGGGATCTCAAGCATTGTTTCTATCACCAAGAACATATTTTCCAATTACAGAACCCTTCTCTTTGTTTCCAATGTTTGCATTTCAATTCCCAGTAATTATGCATATTTGATCAATATCAGACCGAAGATATTGGTTTGTTGTTGTTGTTAGGTGCCATCGAGTTGGTACCAATGCATAGCAACCCAATGTACAACAAAACAAAACACTGCCTGGTCCCGTGCCAACCTCACAATCATTGCTACATTTGAGCCTATCGCTTTGCACTGTGTCAATCCATCTTGTTGAAGGTCTTCCTCTTCTTCTCTGAACCTCCATTTTACCAAACATGATATCCTTCTTCAGGAACTGGTCCCTCCTGACAATATGTCTGAAGTATGTGTGACAAAATCTGGCTATCCTGGCTTCTAGGGAGAATTCTTTAACTTCATTATTATTGGCTTTAGTGGTTAGTGCGTAATTTGAATAATTGTGGTAGTGACTGGTCTTCCTTGAAGACATATGGATATTATCTTTTCACAGACAGCTTAGCACTTCAAGACAGATCTTGATATGTTCATTTTGATGATGACTGTGATACCATTCCTCTTCAATTTATTATTTCCAGGATAGTAAACCATGTGATTGTCAGATTCAAAATGGCCAACACCAGTCCCTTTCTGCTCACTAATGCCTAGGATATTGATGTTTATATCTTCCATTTGTGAAAAATTTCAATTTTGCTATATTTATACTTCGTCCATTCCATGTTCTGATTATTAATGGATGTTTACAGCTGTTTTCTGTGCATTTTGAGTTGTGCCCCATCAGCAAATGAAGGTCCTAAAGGCTTTATTCCCTTTGTGTCATCAGCGTCAACCCTACTTTGAGTAGGCAGCTGTTCCCTAGTCGTATTTTGAGTGACTTCCAGCCTGAGGGGCTCATCTTCCTGCATTACATCTGACAATATTCTGATTATGTTTAAATATTCAATATTTTGTTGTTGACAGTATTCCACTGTTATTCATAAAGTTTTTTACATGTCA
>NW_006408955.1:48731-53946 GCF_000296735.1 Chrysochloris asiatica
GTTGTGGTGTTGGAGGAGAATACTAAAAGTGCCATGGACTGTCAAAAGAACCAATAGATCTATTTTGGAAGAAGTGCAGCCAGAGTGCTCCTTGGAGGCCAGGATGGCTAAGCATCGTCTCTCATACTTTGGACATATTGTCAGGAGAGAACAGTCGCCGGAGAAGGATGTCATGCTGGGTAAGATGGAGGGTCAGAAAAAAAGAGGAAGACCCCCAACGAGATGGATCAGCCAGGTGGTATCATTGATGGCATCAAGTGTGGAAGCAGTGGTGGGGTTGGCCCAGGATCGGACATTGTTTCGTTCTGCTGTGCATGGGGTCCTTATGAGTCGGTTCCGACTCGATGGCACCTGACAACAACAACAACAAATATTCAGAAGTAGTCTGTCTTTCCTTCTTCCTAGTCCATCTTCATCTGAAAGATCAGCTGAAACCTATCCAATGTGGGTGATCCTGCTGGTATTTAAAATACCTGGGGCATAGTTTCCAGAATCATAGCAACAGGCAAGCCACCATGACAAATTGATAAATGAGTGGTTGAAGGGTTGGTTATACACAAACACACACATAATTCCTGTTGTGGGTAGAAATTAGTTTCTATGGTAAACAAACACATAAGTCACTGGTTTTTGCTCTCCCACATTGAAAGGCTTCCTGCTCACAAGGCCCCAGGTTAAAGGTTGGAACAGAACTGGTGGGTCTTCTGAGGTGACCCTTGTAGTTCTGTGTTCCAAAACATAAAATTTATCTTGGTGGGGTTTAATTCTGGACACATGGACCCATGTTTCTATGTTGTTTAACACATTCTCCTGTGGGGCTAAACAATAAAACTTGGTAAGGTCAAGATGGGTTCAAGTTGGTTTGAAGGGCCTCTTTCTCTCCAATATTTCAATAACACCCAAATTCCAGGCTCTATAGCTGGTCGAGTAGCTCCTTGGTTGGGACTGGAAAGCGTTTGTTGGCCATAGTCTAAAAGAGCTTGTACTTGCCCTAAGTTAGTTAGTTATATGGGTAAGAAGTTCCTTAACATCAGGATGAGTACTAATAGCTTGTAAAATGAAGGGATAGCCATACTTAACTTCAATGGGGCTTCTCCCAATCATCCCTTTAAGACTGGCTCTGGTCCTCATTAGGGCAATTGGTAGACCTTGCATCCAGTTTGGTTTTGGTTCGTTGGCATATTTTAGCTAATGTTCTTTTGAGAATTTGGTTAGCCCTTTCTACCTTGCCAGATGTCTGAGGTCTCCATGCAGTATGTAAGTAATAGGTAATTTCCAGGGCTGAGGCTAAACCCTAGGTAAATTTTGCTGTGAATGCTGGCCTGCTGTCACTTTGCCTTTGGGTTTTGAGACTGAACCTGGGTATGATATCCTTAAGGCTTTCTTTGTCTGAGAAGGAAAGGCCTCTACTCAGTCAGTAAAGGTGTCAACCATGACTAATAGGTATTTGTAGCCTTGTCATCAATTCATGACAATGAAGTCAATCTGCCAGTCCTCTCTGGGAAAGGTTCCTCTTCTTTGAATAGGTTGTAGTAAAGGAGGAGGTCCTATTCCTCCCTCAGGGTTATTTCGGGTACATGTAGTAAAACTTCAGGTCACCTTTTTATTTTTCTTGCATGTCTAATGATACCTATTTTCTTTATTAATAGTCCCAGTGACTCAGCTTCTGTGTGAAAAGCTTGATGGAAGTTACTCACAAATTTTCTGGGAAGGGCCCCAGGAACATATATGCTTTTCCCTGGAATTCCCCCCAGCCAGGAGAATGAAGGCTATATAACCCTGCTCTTTGTCCCATTGTTTTTCTGCAGCATAGGCTAATGGAGTAGAAAAATGGCTGATTCTAATGTCCCCTGGTTAGAAGGGTCATAATAGTTGAATCTCTCTACTTTTTAGCTTCCTAATTGGCTTTATTGTTTTTGTGGCTGTGGGACCTTCCTTGAGATGTCCTTGACAATGCATAACAGTGACCTGAAGTGGTAGGAGGACAGCCTGTAAAAGTTCTTTCTAGGGTAAGGTGCACCAGGCTTAGGTATGATTTTTACTGGTTCAGTGCCTGGGACAATTTGGGATAGCTCCCCTCTTCACAGGAATGGGTCTATGTCTTGCAGTTGGGGGATAATATTGATTTGAATGACCAAAACTGTTTGGGTAATTACTACCCAAAATACAGATCTGGGATAGAATTGCAATTATGAGTTGACTTTGCTGAAAAAGTTAAGACCCAGTAGTGGAACAGGGGTTTCAGGAACTACTAAAACTCCATCAGATATTAGAACACCCCTCCAGAGGAGCATAGGCATTTTATATAGCCATGTGGGCTTTCCATCAATAACCACAATTGAGACAAGAGGAAAAGGGAAGGAGTCTGAAGGACTTAAGGACTGAATAAGAATAAGTTGTTACCGCATCAGTTAGAAACTCAATTGACTTACCAGAGCCATGCATAAAAATTGGGGTTCACTTAGAGAATTTTTGATGGTGCGTCTGGGAACAACTGGCAACCCTGGGCCTCCTTAAGTGTCCTGGTCCTCAGCCACTAAAGTTGTGGCACCTCTGCCTCCTCCATTTGAGGACAAGAGTTAGTTCCTAGTCCAGTGGCCCATTTTTCCGCACCTGGAATGAGTTGTTTTCGGGGTGCAACATGGGCAGGTCTTTGATCACTAAATGGAACCAGAGAGTTGTGCTTAAAATGCCCTAGCTTACACTCCTTTTGACCCCCGAGATTGCCTGGAGGAGCCAGGTGGGAGCTAGCTGAAACAGTGACTGCTACTAATTTGACCCC
The DNA here is from genome assembly GCF_000296735.1 of Chrysochloris asiatica. NCBI lineage: Eukaryota > Metazoa > Chordata > Mammalia > Afrosoricida > Chrysochloridae > Chrysochloris > Chrysochloris asiatica. Next base: position 51,514 of record NW_006408955.1, read on the forward strand.
CTGGTGTTCCCCCTCATTACTTCTGTGTCTCAGGTGTGGCCTCCTCCAACAGATGGGCAGCCTCAGTCCTAACTTCTGAAGTTTGGCTGTTCAGTTTCTGCCAACTTTGAAAAATTGACATGCTTTATCTGAATGACTTTCCCTCGTCCCACTAGACAAAAGGCCATATGGTTACAGCTGGTAATTCCAGCGACTATTTGGTAGCCTCAATTGGGGTTAGCAGGTGGCACTACTGCCATCCCTAGAGAGAGAATTGTTTGATGTGTGTGCAATTGGTCTTGGTGTGTTTGAGTTTCTTGGGAAAGAATGACAGAAATATCCCTCCAAGTGAGTTCAAACAACTTATTAAGTCTATCAAACTGTTCAATTAATTTCCCAGGCCCTGTGAAAAGCTGCATGGCTTTTCCTTGTTTGAGACTAAATCTGCTAGGCCAAAATGGACTTGTACTCTCATAAGCCCTCCCTGCCAGGTTAGGTGTTGCTTATAAGGGCAATACAGTTGGCAGATATGGGTACATGGGGTAGGTATATGTGGGAGGGGATGGGGCAAGTTCCCCGTGGGTACAGTAGACATGTTTTCTGGTTCTTTCCCTTCCTTGGCTACTCCCTTTGTTTCCCCTTTAGAGGTGGGGCCTTGAGGTGTCCCTGGAGTTCCCCTTTTTCTATGGGGTAAGCCTCGAGGCAGTCTTTCTCAGTTTTGGATGGCCCCTTAGAAACATAAAGGCCTGAGCACAGGGAACCTCTGATCACTTTCCCTCCTTCCTACAAAATAAATCTAACTGCTGAAGGATGGTATTGTAATTTAAACTCCCATTTGGATTCAAGATTCCTGATCACCCAGAATATACTCATGCCACACCGTATTATAAAAGATCGGTCTCTTTTTTCTGGAGATTCTCAAAGCCCAGAGTCTTCCAGTTCTGCTGCAAACAACCCAAAGGTGTCTGGTAGGGAATGGATTCATTTTGTCCCATGGCACTATGGGAAGATGATAAAAGAGTAGTTTGGCCCCATCTCTAGTGTCTTGGATCTGAATAGTGTTCCTTGAGATGGGGAGATTCAGGCATCCCCACAATCTCTCCTAGCTTTCTTGTAAGACAACAGAGTTCCTGTCCCACAGCAGGGGAGATGGTTGTTGGCCTGGAGGCTGGCCAACAACGAAGGTGTGTCCCCCAGGCCCAGGGTAAGACCACAAGACTATCACAACCAGTGCCACCTATCTGCATTCTGGAATTCATGGAAATAAATCCGTTCCAGTGTGCAAACCCCCTTTGTGTATTAGCATGGAGTGTGGAACGAAGGATAGGCATATGAATTCCTGGTAAAGTCAGAACAAAAGGAGGAGTGTGGCTCCTCCCATCATGCTGTTTGACACATTCTTCTGGATTTGGCCTATTATATAGATTAACTAATGTTCTGGGATTCTCAAGGCTAGAATGGAGTGATTGGGTAGTCACTACAATAGAGGGGTGGGGATAAATCATCAAGGCAATTGGCCAAAAATGGTAACTAAATCTTGGAGGCTATATTTCTTCTTCCCCCACTCTCTTCCATGACTAATCACCCACGATTATGTCTTGGCCATTGATGGGTGGAGCCCTCTGGATCAGGCATCCAGTAAAACAGTACCCCTGAATTCTTGCCAATTACATTCTTTCTACAGAGTCAGAAGAACCAATCTGCAGGCCCAGTCCTGAACCTATTCTATAAGGGAAAGCTTCACTCAGTTACATATTGAAAGGCAAAGTCTTAATATAGACACAAGAAACAAACGTGAACACAGAGTTCAGGGAGACCCTGCAGAGTAGTCTCCTGACTAGAAGTCACAATCAACTGCTGAAACTAATTACAGGCTTGCAAAGGAGCTCTCTGTCCAGGCCCCAAGATACTCAAGAAGAGCTTCAAAGTTAAGAATTTAAAGATACAATGGTCAAGAGCAGCTGAGGCTAGACATACTGAAACAGGGACAGATTGGAGCACCCAGTTTCTTTGATCAGAGGGAGGGACTGTCTCTTTGTTTTCCAATGCCAGACTAGTGACTCAAAAATCCTGAGGTGAAAGGGAGAAAGACAAAAGAAAAGTAGGCAACTTAAACAGAGGATCAACACAAATCATACCTACAAGGAGTAGGCTCAGATTGTACACTCATGCCTTACCTCAAAGGGAGAGAAAACAGCAAAGTGGGGTTTCTTGTCATGGGTTCGAGTGGAATTCCTGGATTTGGCATCAAAGATGTCATATGTTCCCTCGTCCCCCTCTCTAGGAGCCTGAGGACTCAGACTTAACTGGTGTCACTGCTTCTCAGCTATGCAAGCACATTGGGCATTCATTCATAAGATTTCTTGGAAAAGGATGATATACTTGAGAGAGAGAGAAGTGGGTCTGTCTCTGTGAGTGGAGAAGACCTGTCTTCCTCTTTTTTTTTTTTTTTTT
>NW_006408955.1:65389-74712 GCF_000296735.1 Chrysochloris asiatica
TTTTTTTGATGAACATAAGTTTTTAATTTTTAGTATGTCCCACTCATTTATTTTGTCTACTTTTGTTTGTGTAGTTTTCAAAATGTTTGGTAATCTGTGTATTCCCTGAATTAGTGCCCTCACAGTTGTCCCTATTTTTACATTGATGGTCTTCATAATTGTGGGATTCACATTTAGGTCTTTAATCCATGCTGAGTTGGTTTTTGTATAAGGTGTGAGGTAAAAGTCTTGTTTCAGTCTTTTGTATATTACTTTCCAGTTCTGCCTGCACCATCTGTTGAAGAGACTATCTCCTCTCCATGTGATATATTTATCAGGTGGTATGTTGTTGTGAAGTGCCATTGAGTTGGTTCTGACCCATAGCAACCCTGTATAGGATTTCTGAGGAGATTGAACCACTGGCTTTGCATTCCAGAAGGCTTTGCAGTCTGGCACATTAACCCACAGCGCCACACCAGGACTCTGAGCAGGTGGTATAGGAACTGGTATAGGGTCTTGTCCAGTGTGTGGAATGGAGGGTATAATTGTGACTTAGATGAATGGACACTGGTGCTGTCTCCTATGTAATGGAAAAGAGAAAACCCCTTCTCCCCACACAGAAGAAAACAAAACACAATAAACAAAAAGGAACCAACAAAGAAAAGAGAAAATAATAAAGAGAAAGAAAGAAATAAAAACAGGTAGCAACCAAAAAAAGAGAATATAATGAGTATAAAGACAAAAGTGGGACAGGAAAATAGAGCTGTAGAAGAAGAAAATAAAAGGAAGAAATTAAAAAATACACACTCAACCAAACTTAGAAAAGCCAAGGAAAGGAAAGAAAGATGAAAAGGAATGAAAGAGAGTAGTAAAGAAAGATCAGAAGGGTTAAGAAAGAAGATGTGGAAATGAGAAACAAGTAAAAACAAAAGTATAGATAAAAAGGATTAAGTTCAAGGGAAAGTAAAGAGAAGTAGAAAGAGGAGAAAGAATAAACCAAAACAACAACAATGGAACAAAAAAATAACCCAAACAAAACAAAACATAACAATAGTGCAACTGTTGGATTCAGAAAGGAGAAAATTCTGTGGGGCTCCTGCAAGCCAAGGAGCTCATATGGTGGTTGGGCAAGGGATGTGACAGCAGTGTTTCTGGTCCTAGATGGCGTTCCCATTGACCTTGGTGTTATCTATGTTCAGGGAGTTCAATCCAGAAGTAGTTCATGGAGGCCCTTGATGGAACTGGTTTTAGTATCTGTTAGGACCACAGGGTAGCTGGGGGCAATATAACTGGCTAAATGCTGGTCTGGTGGCTCGGTGAGTACTGTAAGTTTTAACCCAAGCTAGACTAAATCCAGGTACCAAAGTGGTGCACCAAACCAGTGCACATCAAAGTAGTTCAGCAGACCCCTCGCCTTACACTAGCATGGCTCCAAACAATTTGGCTCTGAACTCCTGGAAAACAGGGTCTTTGCTGGGGATGGATGAGGGTGGGAGCTGACTACCCCTCTGGTCATCAGGGTACCATGTAAAAACAGAAGGTATCACACCTTTCCTGTTGCCTGTGTGAATCTGCTCTGCCTGGCCATCCTCTGTTGCCAAAGCTGCTCATAAGATGGTAGCACCATATCTGGCTGGCTGTTTACCAGTCAATCTCCCTCTCTCACCATCCTTGCTCAGCTTCTCCACCCAGTAAGCACTCAATTCACTTCTTTAACCTTTCTTCTAAAGTTCAGGATTCTTAAATTTTCATCTGTGTTTGTTTCTTTTAGTCTCCAGTACCAGTGGCTCCATGGGACAAAGATGAGACTTTCAGCTCCTGTAAAGATTTACAGCCTTGGAAATGTTATAAAGGGTCACTGTGAGTTGGAACCAACTCCATGGCACATAACCACCACAGCCACCTTTATTTTAGAGAATTCAGGTAGTGTGTCTGCCTAGTCTGCCATCTTGTCAGAAATCTCCTGGGTCACCTTTCTTTAAAATGGGCCCAAATATGGATTTCTTAAAATTAGTTGGCCAGGTCTTCCAAATTTCTTGACATAGATGAGTGAGCGCCTCCAGTGCTGCATTATTTTGTTGAAATATTTCTATTTGTATTCCTTCAATTCCTTCAGCAAAAGCCTTGTTTTTCACCAATACTCCTTGGACTTTTTCCTTCAATACTCTCGGTTCTTAATCAGATTGTACCTCTTGAAAAGACTGAACATCAACCAATTATTTTTGGTATACTGACTCTGTGTTTTCCTTCCATGATTTTTTGATGTTTCTAGTAACATTTAAAGGAGCTCTGGTAGCGTAGAGGTTATGAATTGCGCTGTGAACCTTAAGGTCAGCAGTTCAAAACTACCAGCTGTTCTGCGGAAGAAAGATGAGCCTTTCTGCTCCCGTAAAGATTTACAGCCTCGGAAACCCTGTACAGGTTTGCTATGAGTCAGAACCTACTCCATGGCACATAATCACTACCACCAGTAACGTTTAAGATTTTTTCCATAGAATCCTTCAGTATTGCAACCCAATGCTTGATTTTCCCCCCAATTCTTTCAGTTTGAGAAATGTTCTTTCCTTTTAGTTTTCTATCTCCAGATCTTTCCTTTGACTTTGTCTTTGAGAGTTGCCCTTTGAAATGTTCTATTCAGTTTTTTTACTTCCTTATTTGTTCTGTTCACTTTAGCTTCTCTAGGCCCTTTCTAGGTCTTTCTTTTTTCTTTTTTTCCTGTCTTTTAATGAACCTTTGATTTCTTCATGTATGATGTCTTTGATATTATCCCATAACTCTTCTGGTCTTTGATCACTAGTGTCTAACACATCAAATCTGTTCTTTACCTGTTCTCTAAATTCAGATGGATTTTTGCTGTTGTTAAGTTGTTGTAGTTATGTGCCACAGAGCCAGTTCCAACTCATAGCAACCCTACGTACAAAAGAATGAATCACGTGTATTCATTTGCCTGGTCCTGTATCATCCTCACTATTGTTGTTATGTTTGAGCCCATTGCTGCTGCCACTGTGACAATCCATCTCATTGGGTGTTATTACTCTTTCAATTAACCTCTATATTACCAAGAATTATGTCTTTCTGCAATGACTGTTCCCTCCTGATAACATGTCTGAAATATGAGAGGTGAAAACTTGGCATCCTGGCATCAGAGGAATATTCTGATTGTCCTTCTTTGATCATAGATTTTTTGTTGTTCTTCTTCTTCTGGCAGTCCTTGGTATGTTCTATATTCTCCAACACCATACCTCAAATGTATGAATTCTTCTATGGTCTCCCTTATTCATTGTCCGACTTTCACATGCATGTGAGACAACTGAAAATACTGTGGCTTGGATCATGTGCACCTTAGTCCTCATACTGACATCTTTGCTCTTGAACACTTTAAAGCGATCTTGTGCAGCAGATTTGCTAAATGCAATATGCATTTTGATTTCTTGACTGCTGCTTCCACGAGTGTTGATGGTTGATCTGAATTTAATGAAGTCTTTGACAACTTCAATATTTTCTCTATTTATCATAATGTTTTATATTGATTCAGCTGTGAGGATTTTTGTTTTCTTTATATTTAAGTGCAATCCATACTGAAGGCGGCTGTTGTGGACTTGTTTTCATTTTCTGCAACTTCAGGCTGAATTTGTATATGAACATTTGAAAATGTTCCAGTCAGCCCCTGCCCTTATTTTGACTACTGATGATATTGAACTTCTCCATAATTTATTCCCACAAATGTAGTCAATATGATTACTGTGTGGTTCATCTGGTAAGGACCAGGTGTATGGTTACCTTTATTTCCAATGAATAAGTCATTGGTTTTCAATATTCTATTATGTGATTTCCAGCATTATTTCTATCACTAAGACCATATTTTCCAATTACTGATCCTTCCTCTTTGTTCTAACTTGCCTCTCCTCCTCCTTCCAGTCACCAATAATGTTAAATGCATCATGATTACATGTGTGATAAATTTCATTCTGAGATACTTGGTAGAATTCTTCAATCTCATCCTCACTGGTTTTAGTGATTGGTGTGTAAATTTGAATAATAGCAGTATTAACTGGTCTTCCTTGTAGGTGCATGGATATTATTCTATCACAGACAGCATTATACTTCAAGGTAAATCTTGAAATGTTCTTTTTGATAATGAATGTGACACCAATTCCTCTTCAATTTATCATTCCCCGCATCATAAACTGCATGGCTCTTCAATTCAAAATGGCCAATATCAGTCCCTTTCAGTTCACTAATGCCTAGGATATAAATGGTGTATGTGTTCCATTTCATTTTTGACAGCTACCAATTTTCCTAGATTTATACTTCACACATTCCATGTTTTGATTATTAATGGTTGTTTGTAGCTTTTTATTCTAATTTTGAGTGTGCCACATTAGTAAATGATGGTCCTGAAAGCTAAACTTCATCCATGTCATTAAAGTCAACTGTACTTTGAGGAGGCAGCTCTTCCCCAGTTGTACTATGAATGCTTTTCAGCCTGAGGGTCTCATCTTCGGCACTATATCTAACAATATCCTGCTGCTATTCATAAAGGTTTCATAGACAAACCTCTCAAAAGTGGTCTTCCTCATCTTCCTATTCTGTTTTAGTCTGGAAGTTCTGCTGAAACCTGTTCACCATGGGTTACATTACTGGTATTTAAAATACAAGTAGCATAGCTTCCAGCATCACAGCAACACACAAGCCACCACAGTACCAGAAACGTAGACGAGTGGTGGGTCGTTCTTATAGCTATGTGGATATTATCCTACCATAGAAAGCATTTTACTTCAAGGTAAATATTGAAATGCTCTTTTGACAATGAATGCAATTCCATTCCTCTTCAGTTTGTCATTTCCAGCATAATAAACTATATGATTATCATATTCAAAATGGCCAATACCAGTCGATTTCAGCTCAATAGTGCCTAGAATATCAATCTTTATTCATTACATTTTATTTTTGACAAATTCCAATTTTCCTAGACTCATATTTCGTACATTCCAAGTTCTGATTATTAATGGATGGTTGCAGCTGATTCTTCCCTTTTGAGCTTTGTCAAATCAGCAAAGAAGGTCCCAAAAGCTTTGCTCCACTTACATCATTAAGGTCTTTTGGGAGGAGGCATCTCTTCACCAGTCATAATTTTGAGTGCATTTCAACCTTAAGGGTCCACTTTCTGGTACTATACCAGACAATGTTCTACTGTTATTCATAAAGTTTCAGAAGTGGTTCCTGTTTCTTATTCATTGCCTGTCTTAGTCTGGAAGCTCTGCTGAAATCTGTCCATCAGGGTTACCTTACTGGTATTTAAAATACTGGTGGCATAGCTTCCAGCATCACAGCAACTCACAAGCCACCAAAGTATGACAAACTAACAGATGTGTGGTACACATGTTGTTGTTGTTGTTAAGTGCCGTCGAGTCGGTTCCGACCCATAGCGACCCTGTATAGGGTTTCCAAGGAGCAGCTGGTGAGCTTGAACCGCCTACTTCGCGGTTCAAACAGCTTTGCATTCTGGTGCGTTAACCCACATTGCCACACCAGGTCACATAAGTGTCTAATATTAGGAGGTCCCAACCATCTAGTTTGTCTTTGGTTGTTCGTGTGTTTTTAGTTATTTTTGATGGTGTATTTATGCTATGTATCAAAATACCTAGTTTGTCTGTATTTTTTCTTTGATGACCTTTTTAGTGTTATGATTTACATTTAGATATTTTATTCATCTTGAGTTCATTTTTGTATATGGTGTGAGATATGGGTATGATACCATTTTTCTGAAAATGGATATCCAGTTTTGCCTGTACCATTTGTTAAAGAAACTATCTCTTCCCCAAATATTATGTTACAGTACTTTGTCAAAGACCAGTTGAATGTAGGTGAATGGATTTACTACAGTGTTCTCACTTCTGTTTCATTGATCTATGTATCTTTTGTTGTACCAGTTTGACTACTGTGGCTTCATAGTAGGCTTTGAAATCAGGAGGTGAGAGGCCTCCTACTTTGTTTATCCTTAGTAATGCTTTGCTTTTCTGGAGTTTCTTTCCTTTTTATATAAAGTTGATAAATCATTTTTCCATATCTGAAAAGAATGATGTTGGATTCTGGATTGGGATTGACTTTTATCTATAGACATTTTCACATGTAGTATTGACATTTTCACAATGCTAAGTCTTCCTATCCATAAATCTGGTATAGTCTTCCATTTTTGTAGGTTTTTTGTTTGTTTGTTTCTTGTAGTAGTGTTTTATAGTTTTCTTTGTATAGATCTTTTTTTCCCTCTGGTTAGATTTATTACTAAGTATTTCATCTTTTGGGTGGCTATTGTAAATGGTATTGTTTTCCTGATTTCCTTTTACAGCTCTCTTTATTATTGTAAAGGTGTCTGACTGATTTTTGTATATTGATCTTGTACCCTGTCAATTCTCTGATTTTTTTCAATGAATTCCAGTTTTTACTTGCTGAGTCTTTGGAATTTTTTATTACTAGAACCATAACATCTGCAAATATAGTTTTACTTCTTCATTGCCAATTTGGATGCCTTTAATTTCCTTTCTTGCCTTATAGCTCTGCCAAGATCCAGAACAAAATTGAATAGGAGTGGTGATAAAGTGCATTCTTGTCTGGTTTCCATTCAAAAAGGGGAAGGTTTCAATTTTTCACTTTTGAGAGTAATACTGACTGTTGGTTTTGTGTACATGCCCTTAATCATATTGAGGAATACCTTCTTGAGTTTTTTATCAAGAAAATAGGTGTTGGCTTTTGTTAGATACCTTTTCTGTGTGAATCAATAAGATCATATAATTAGATTTCCTTTATGGATTATGTTGATTGTTTTACTAATGTTGACCCATCCTTGCATACCAAGTATGACTCCCACTTGATCATAATGTATTATATTTTGTTTATAATTTTTTCATATATGTTTATGAGGGATATTGATCTATAATTTTCTTTTTTAGTGATATCTTTGCCTGGTTTGGGTATGAGGATTATGCTTGCTTCATAAATTGACTTTGGGAGTTTCATATCCTTTTCTATGTTCTGGAATATTTTGTCTAGAATTTGTGTCTGCTCTCCTCTGAATGTTTGATAGAACTCACTATATTGGTAAAGCCATCTAGGTCTTACATATTCCACTTTTAAAAACCAGACCTCTGAAATTCTATAGTCCAGAGTTGTGGAAACAGAAGTCACAAATTATTTAAGCTTGTCACTTGAAGTGTGGTAAGAAGGATCAATTCTACTTTCACTCCTTAATTTCCAAATCCACTCATTCTTCCTGTTGGTGACACAGCATCATATTAGATCTTTGGTTCATAGTATATCTTATACCCCGTTCTTGTTAATTATTGCTTCTGAGCTTGTACTTTAGCTGTGCTGTCAGCAGACTTCCATCATTTTATCAATCTTGGCCCAATTTTACACTACTTTGCTACACTTATTCTAATATAATGTAATGTGGAATCCTGTGCTAGTGAACATTCTAAGCGGTGAAACTGGCTGAGATCTTGGAGACAAGACTGACAAATCTATATCCAGAAAAATTGCCTAATATTATTAGAACAAACCCCTGACCTTCCAGGATGGAAGAGACACAATGTAGTATAATTGCTACCATGAGACCAGCTCATGTTTTTAGTGTATTTTTATTCAGATAGTCCATGCAGTATACTTTTCCCCCCCTAAACTGTTTGATGTTATATTCCTGCATGCACTATACACATTGTATGTGTATGCTTGTTGTTTTTGTTGGTGTAGTATATGTGAAGAAATATCATAGTGCTATCCCGGGAGTGGAGTCCTGGTGTGGTATTGTGGAATAAAGCACTGGGCAGCAAGGTCTGTTTGAACCACAAGGTTGTTGGTTCAAACTTACTAGCCACTCCTCAGAAACCCTATATAGGTTGGGACTTGGGATCCTAAAAGAACTCAACACCATTCCATTCTACACCCATCATGCTATCACTGATACCAATTGACCAAATAACTCTGTTCACTTGGTTGCTTAGTGCTTTTCAGTGGGCATTAGCTTGCTATATACAACTTCATGCTTCATACCCATATATACAACTTCATGCTTCATACCTATAAATTCATCTTTGATGGTTAAGGTTTTGCATCAAGTTGACTGGACCAAGATTCTTAGTGGTTCAGCAGTTAACATGCAGTAATTATCTCCACCATCAGTTCTAATATGATGTAATCATATCTATGATGTGAGCATCCCTGATCTGATGTAATTATCCTATCTGTTGTAAACCCTTACTTTTATGATGTTAAGAAGCTAGATGCAATCCACAGGATTAGGTTGTATCTTGGCTCGGTCTCTTAAGAGATAAAAAACAGCTTAAACAACAAGCAGAGCTCAGAGAGACCTACTACCACCAAGCAGGAAGAGCTAGGAGTGGAGTATGCCATTTGGACCTGGGCTCCCTGTACTGTAAAACTCCCAGATCCATGGGAAGATTAATGTCAACAAGCATGGAGATCTCCAAGGAATGCCTGGCCTTCAGATTATGGAAGGAGACAAAATCCTTTCCTAAGAGCCTACAAAAAGTGAAAACCTTCTCCTGGACCTGGTACTCTGTATTTAAACTTCTAGCCTCCTAAATTATGAGAGAATACATTTCTGTTTGTTAAAACATGAGATGTGGAGTCTAGAATAGCCCCTGTGAAAATTCCTAGAGTTCAGCCTCTTTGACAATGGTGTCATGTACTGTCCTCACTTTCTCTTCCCTCGCACTGCAGAAGGTAAGATCCTCACTATGCACTCCCAACAGGGCCTCCAGCACATATACTTTGTGTTTAATTTCCTATTAATTTTCTATGGTGTCTGCAGCTGAGCAATAGTGGTCTTCACTCCTTTACCTTCCCTCTGTTTCTCAAATGGTTGAAATTTACACCAGCTAGTACATCTGGTATACACTAGTATATCATTCCTAGTCACCTAGCACCTTTTCCCTAAAATCTGTTTTGGATTAAATTATAAATTAAGTATGTATGTTGTAAATTCTAACCTCTATGCCTGTAGTTGTAATCTTATTTGGGAATATGTAGTCTGTTATATTAATGATGCAGGATTAATGTAGGGTGCATCTTAAATTACTCTCTTACAAAACAAAACAAAAAAAGAGCAAACAGAGACTCAGAAGGGAGATAGATGCCAAGGGACACAGAGATCTCCTAGGAACCAGGAAACAGAAGCTGACAGGGAGAAAGTCTTCCCTAAGAGTTGGTGCCCTGAATTTAGTAATTTAAGAGATTAAGACTTCTAGCCTCCTTGTTGTTGCTGTTTTTGCAAAGTGCCATTGAGTTGGTTCTGTCTCATAGCAACCTTGTATAAGGTTTCCAAG